>NW_028189980.1:0-7159 GCF_048542155.1 Nylanderia fulva
AAATAAAAAAAAAATAACTTAGTTTATTGGTCTTATACAATTGATAAATCTGGCATATTAAGCAGATTAGATTAATATAATGTCACATATATCTTATTCATAACATCATAATATAATAATACTAGATATACATTCTCTTTAATACATACTTTAATATTGAGTTTGCGAATACTGAGAACTTCTGTTTCATCTCGATGTTGTAATTGTTCACGTATTAAAATTTTCTTTATTTTAAATGATGTATCTGTAGCATTTAAGCCCTTTGGTAACTGATTGATAGAATTTTTAGTTTTTAATTTTATTTTTGCTTTTTCTGATTTTAAACGTTTCGAACGCTTATGATTTTTAGCCATGATGATCAAACATGTGATACATATGTATCATAATATAATTATACTATATGTAAATAGCAAAATTTTAATTTTTTTTATTTTTTTGAGTTTAACGTGTCGTCAACCGGTACAGTTTGTGGTTATATTGACACACTTTAATTCTTTTAAGCAAAATTTTAATCACACATTTGAGGTTAAGGATTAACAGAAAAATAGATAGGTATAGCAGCAAAGTCCGTGGATGGATGGAGATGGCGGATGGAGGGCTCTTGGGTCACAGAACCACAGATTAATAGACAGATTGCCAAAGGTCTGGATGAAGGAGAGACCAGCATTTCTCACTGATTTCAGCGCCATATCGTAGTAGTGGTCAATGCAGTAACTATTAATACGTTCCCAAGATAAGAGCGTCTCATGAACTCGTCCGGCGGCATGTACGAGATTTATCTTTTCGTAGCGTTCGCGTATTTCGGAAAGGACAGAATTTTATGATGTTATAAATAAATAAATAAATAAATAAATAAATAAATAAATAAATAAATAAATAAATAAAATATTAACCTGACCTATTATAATTATTTTTTAATAAATGTTTCATTATTATTATCATCTAAGTCTAAGTCGTTTAATTAATTTTTAGTTTTTTAATAATTAATTTAATTTATTCTAATCATTTTAATATGTGAAAAATACTAATACGTATACGTTTTATAATGAATTAATATATTTCGAGAGTCGAATTATATATTTTTAATAATATAAAAGTGTTCAAAAATTATATTTGACTTTTAATTTTAATTATTTTAGCAAAGAGTTCCGAAATCTCTTACACACATAATAGGGATTTTGTTCATCCATATAATTCGCAATTAAGTATATATGTTAATTATTAATTTTAATAAAATACAAAATTAAAATTAAAGGTCAAATATAATTTTTGAACATAAATATATTTAATTCGTTATAAAACGTATACCCGTGATAGTATTTTTCTCGTACAAAAATAACTAGAACAAATTAAATTACTCATAAAAAAATAAAAAAATAATTAAATAATTTATATTATATATGATAATAATAAAACATTTTATAAAAAAAACAGATTCAATAAATATAAGCATATATATAACATGTACTTATATTTATTGAATCTGTTTTTTAATAAAATGTTTTATAAGCTTAGAAAACTTGACTTTGACGTAACTAGCAAATTTTATTTAATTATTTCACGACGGTTTGACGTAATAAAATGTTTTATTATTATTATATAAAATATAAGTTTAAATTCTTTAATTAATTTTTAATCTTTTATGATTAATTTAATTTACTCTAATTATTTTTGTACGAGAAAAATACTATCATGGGTATACGTTTTATAATTAATTTAATATATTTGTGTTTAAAAATTATATTTGACCTTTAATTTTAATTTTTATTTTATTAAAATTAATAATTAACATATATACTTAATTGCGAATTATATGGATGAAAAAAAATCCCCATTATGTGTGTAAGAGATTTCGGAACTCTTTGCTATAAAATAATTAAAATTAAAAGTCAAATATAATTTTTGAACACTTTTATATTATTAAGAATATATAATTCGGTTCCCGAAATATATTAATTCATTATAAAACGTATACGTGATATTATTTTTCTCATATAAAAATGACTAGAATAAATTAAATTAATTATTAAAAAACTAAAAAGTAATTAAACGACTTAGACTTAGATGATAATAATAATGAAACATTTTATTAAAAAAAGATTCAATAACTAGTAGGTCAGGTTATAATTTTTTATTTATTTATTTATAACATTATGAGCTATTAAGCTCATCATCTCGTTCGCTCTCTGTCTTGCTTTCATTCGGCAAGTCACAAACGATATATGATACTCGTATGTTCCTACTTCAACTCTCGAGAATCTGAAACAAACGAAACTCGTGTCCAATATACAGGGTGTCCGGTAACTAACGGACCAACGATTACAAATGAACTCTTTGGTCAATTTGGGAACGATTTTTCCTCAGCGAAAATGTCGAAAAAGGTCATCATTTTTTACAACTTTCCAATCTTTGTCATTATGTATCTTTATAACTAAGCCTTAAATTAAAATTGTATTATAGTAAACTCTACCTGAAATTAACTGAAGAATGTAATTATGTTAGACTTTTAACTCCAAAACGTTTAGTTTTCAAAAAACCTATTTTTTTCAATCGCTTATAACTCGAAAATCATTGACTTCTCAACATTTTTGCTAAGGAAAAATCGTCTCCAAATTGGCCAGAGAATCCGCCCTTAATCATTGGTCTGTTAGTTACCAGACACCTTGTATATATTATATAAAAGTGTATAGCACGTCAGAAGCTTGTGAGCTTACAGCGATAAGTAAAAACAATTGCGTATTTATTTCATTGCGTTTATCTGTTTAAACGCGCGCTTTAATTTTTCCAACGTTTTTGCCTGTTTATATTTTAAAGGTCCTCTCTTCTAAAAATCTTGTTTTAAAGATCCTCTCCGCGAGCAAAATTCGAAAACATAAATTATTTAATATTTTTACTTTATTATTTGTAAATCCTCGGTAATTTCAAAATTTTTCTATTTGAAAATTATTAATTTTCTATTGCCAATTAATTTTATCACAGACTTTACTCTTACTCTCATTGCACTTTCGTTTGCGGTTTTCAGTATACGATTTTTTATCGTAGTTACTGAAAATTATTATTGTGAATTATACTTGTGCAGTGATTTGAAGAATTTACAATTTCGTTGAAATTGTTGATTTTTCAAAAAAATTAAGAGATTCGCGGAAATTGCGTGCTTTCTTGGCATTTTCCGTTCGCGGCAGGCGGTTTATTTTTGATTGTTGCAAGTGTTTTTTTTTTTTTTTTTATTAAAATAGATAATAATAATGTGAAATAAATCACGATATTTGACAGATGTGCATATACATATATAGAAATTGTAATAATAATAATATTATATCATAAAATTGTAAATTGTTTCAATTTTTTATAGACTGCGATAAAAGATTTTACATTTGGATAAGAAACTGCGGTAAGTAAAAATATAAAATTCTTGAAAACGTACCAAAAATATTTGATAACGTAAAAAGGTGAACTTTGAAAAATAAGGAACTTAAAAATTGCACTAATAAATGGGCTATATGTGAGCCGTGCGCGGATGTAAGGTGTGTTATATCGAAATTTAATTAATAGAATTGAGAATTAATCCCAATTTTAAGTCTTACAAATGTCCAAGCTAATTTTTTGTACCTCGTGTACATTTTTGAAAGTTATATCGAAAAATTAAATTTCAATATGCGTCTTACATCTCACATTTCGCATACGGCTCACATATAGCCTATTTATCTTTTATACTTTATTTCAACCCTTATAGAAATTTATTACTAGTAACGCCAATTTATCACTTATTTCGAGTAATTAATCACTTTTATTTCGAATATTTAAATTACTGTATATTATAGTATTTTAAATACTCAAAATAAGTGATTAATTGGCGTAGTGATAAATTTCTACAAGAGAATAAGGAGCCTTTAAATTCTTAATGTAAAAAATTTCAAGTAATTTTCTTTAATAAAATTTAATTAAAAAATTTAATTAAAAAATTTTTGAACACTGTGTTATATCACATTTAAAATCGTGATTATTTCAATAAAAAAACATTTTATGTGTAAAAAATATATTTTTTATATTTAATAAATTTTATATATATATATGCATATATGTAAAATATTCTCTCTCTCTCTCTCTCTCTCTCTCACACACACACACACACACACACAACGGGGGCCAAATCTCTCAAATTGGTCTCATGATCAATTAGCCTGGATTCGCACCAGGGGCAAAGTCTGTTGGTAATGTCAAACGAATTTAGCCTGGACTTGCACCAGGGGCAAAGTCTTTTGGTCGAGTCTACGAAATTTAGCACGGACTCGAACCAGGGGCAAAGTCTTTTGGTTCAAGTCTACGAAATTTAGCACGGACTCGAACCAGGGGCAAAGTGTGTCGGTAAGGGGCAAAGTCTATCGCACGAAGATGGCGGTCTCTTTTTTAGGCAGGCCTTTGGCGATCTGTCTATTAATCTGTGACAGAACCTTGGGTAGCAGCATAGAGAAACTTGAGAGTTTGAGAGGGGTCACGCCTCACGCCGTCATTTTTCGTGAGATTGCTTTTCTAGCTGGTATGGTGGCGCTAATTGAATTCATTTTAGAGCCAGTGGAACTACGTAGCCAAAATCACTTTTCGCTGATACGGTAAAACGATTGATTGATTCATGTTCGTGCTAGATCCACGATCTACACGATAGTGAATCCATAAAAAACATAGAATTTTGGATTAATATTAATTCATATATATATAATGTTTTATTAGGTACGCATGATGTTTTTGTACCTCTGTTCCAGGTTTAATAAAATCACTATTTAAAACATAATGGAAATTGAAGAAATAAATAATAATATATGTACACAATGAAAATTCAAGAATAAAATTATGTACATAGAAATTCAGCAAATTAAAATTATTTACATAAAAGAAATATTTATGATAAAATATTTATTATAAATATTTATGAATATATATATATATATATATATATTTTTTTTTTTCTCAAATATTATATAAATATTTTGAAAATGTTTTATAAAGATATTTGTTTAACATATATTATTAAAACATAGATTATATAAATATTTCCATGTAATATTTATATGGTATCTAAAGATAAATATTTATAGTGATTATTTTGTAAATATTTTTAACTAACAATAAATTGTTAATTCTTTCATTTACTACCGCTATGAGACATATATATCTTTCTCGTATTTGATTTTCGTCGTGAGAATTATATAAGGCTGGCAAAAATAGAAATTAATAAAGTTAAAAATGTCATAACATTATTTTTATTTTTGAGCTATATTCTGCAACAAAATGTCTTTTAACAAATAAATTTATGTATATATCGATTGATGTGTACATAAATTTATTTGTTAAACTATATGTATATATACTCTCTGTTGCCTAAGTGTATTTAGTGGATATTATAATTTTATATTCTTTTTTAAAATAAATGTTTAATAAGTTACTTATAAACATTTTTTGCATATTTTTACTTTTTATAAATGGCTATAATAGAGTTTGAAAAAACACAAAAACATATCTTATATCGACCAAATTTTATATTAGACTATATATTAACCGATTATTTTGATTAAAAAATCATCGATTAAGTCATTTTAAATCATGATTTCTTACTGATAATGAGTATCTATTAAAAAAATATAAACTTTAAAAAATCTGTATGGTAATAATTTAATAAATATATTGTATTTATAATATTCACCATAATATTTATCGCAAATATTTTCTAATATTTATGATAAATATAATATATGATATAATATTTATGATCTATTGAATCCAAGACTCCAAAAACATTTATATAATATTTATGATAAATATTTATAAAATATTAAAATAATTAAAAATGGTAGTAATTTAATCAACCAACTCTGGCTATTTAATAATCTTTATTTAATATTCACGACGTTTCGGCCATGGGTTTCGGCCCTTATCAAGTGCTAAAACACAACTTTCTATATAGAAACTTAATTTCTGATCTTAAAATGTGACATGATATAATGTGAAACAATTAACTATATTCTATATATCCAATATAGTTAATTGTTTCACATTATATCATGTCACATTTTAAGATCAGAAATTAAGTTTCTATATAGAAAGTTGTGTTTTAGCACTTGATAAGGGCCGAAACCCATGGCCGAAACGTCGTGAATATTAAATAAAGATTATTAAATAGCCAGAGTTGGTTGATTAAATTACTACCATTTTTAATTATCATCTGGTGACTTCAGAGATTTTTACATCTTTTATTAAAAAAAATAATTATTATAAATATTCTATAAATATTTTATAAATATTTTGTGCTGTCTGGGGTGTTTTTCCAATAATTTTGATTATCGAGGAAAGGGGCTATATTCTGTTAATATTTTTTCATATCTTTAATCAGACTCTTTCATTTTTTGAATAGTTTAAAATGTTAATTAAGATAATTAATATTTTTATTATTTTAGGGTCTTTATATTTAAATATCGTAATGTAACGTTAGGTGTTTTTCCTATATTTTTTATTATTGACAGAAAGTCTATTCTGTTATATTTTTTATATTTTTAACAAGGCTTTAATTTTTTAAATAATTTAGATTGTTAATTGCGATAATAAATTTTTCATTACTTATTTAGGATCACCATTTAATATTTTTAACTTGGTGTTTTTCCAATAATTTTTATTATCGAAAAGACGGTACTCTGTTAATATTTATCTATATTTTTAAACCAGGCTCTTTCATTCTTTAAAAAGTTTAAATCGCTAATAGTGATAAGAAATTTTTTCATTACTTTAGGGTCCCTATTATTAGATATCGTAACGTTAGGTCATGTGTTTTTCCAATATTTTTATTATCGAAGGGAGGTCTATTCTATTAATATTTTTTAATATTTTGAACAGGGCTCTTGTGCATTTTTTAGAGTTTAAATTGCTAATTGCGAAAAATTATTTTGTCCTTACTTTAGAGTCACATTTAGATATCTTAACTTGACCTAAGGTCACGTTTTTTTCCAATATTTTTATTATTGAAGGCAGGGCTATTTGTTAATATTTTTTCATATTTTTAACTAGACTTTCATTTTTTAAATAGTTTAAAAAGTTAACTGGAATAATTAATTTTTTTTTTTTTTAGGGGTTCCATTTGATATTCATTTAGGTCTATTTTTTTTCGAATTTT
>NW_028189981.1:0-7141 GCF_048542155.1 Nylanderia fulva
TAAAAAAAAAAAATAGGGCTCAAAATCCAATTTACGCAAACTAGTTCCCAAAATCGTCCATACCATATCAGCAAAATTGAGAAAAAGGAGACCTCATGGGAACCGAAAACCCTGCTCGTAAAATTTTCCTCGAAAAAAAAAACTATCAACGCATGACCGTGTCAATAGCATGAAAAACTGGCAATGAAATAAAGAAAATTGTGGATTCCCCCCAACGGTTTTCTATTGCCTTTATTTTCCCAGGGTGTGTTGTAAAAACGAAGTCAGCCCAACAAATCATGACTGACGCATCAATGTTTTTATCTTTAATTTTCAAAAAGGCCCAAATTCCAAAATGTGAGATCGGGGGTTTTTTTGACTGCTTTTGTAAAATCTCACCTAAAATAAAAATGCAATTAAAAACCGGACTTCCCACGTTAAATTTATGAAACAAAGGGGTATCTATTTTAGGTTTTTTAAAAACCATGGGGCACGAGGCAAATTGCCATTATACTCCAATTTTTTGAAAATTGAATCATCTATGAGTCCTTTCCAACCAAGTTTTAAAAATTTGACTTTGCTTGAGGGAGCGTTTAAAATGGATTTTTATTAAGGGTTTATAGTGGAAACATCTTGTAAAAAATTCTTTTTCCCCCCCAATTTCAGTCCGATTTTCAAACTGGACGGGCCCTTATCGGGGGGGGGGGGGGGGGCCCCCTACATATATTGGACAAACAAAGCGACTTTGAAACACTTTTAAAGGGGAAATAAAATAACATTAAAAAAGACACGACCACCTCGTTGTTATTTGCATGGGACTTGAAAAGATCATAATTCCGTTGGATTCTCCTGTGATTCTCATCAAAAAAAAAACGAAAAAGAAAATAGCAAAATGTTCTTATAAAAAACCAAGAAAAAGGTTAATTTTTTAAAAAATACGGAGAATTTCAGTGGGGTTTATGATCGCTTCTTGAAGCTATTTAATATTATATTGTCATATTTTACATATTTATTTATTTTTTAAATTTTTTATCTATTTTTTTGATTTTTGTATTGAGGGTTTTAAAATTGCGAAAGACACAGTATTTTGGGTTTTTTCTAATTTCCCAACGCGTAGTGACTAAGTTTCCTGCTAACGTCCACCCCCAAAGCACAAAAAGTCGCCTTAAATGTACATAGGACTCCTAAGAAAAAGTCCCTTTTTTCAATCTCTATAAAACTAGGATATCCAAAAGTGAAATTTTCCCTGAAGGGGAAGTTGTAGCACATTTTATGTACAACTATGGATAACTAAAACTTCAAAATTTTAATATGTAAATTAAAAAAAAGGAATACCCATATTGGATACCCCCTAATCCTGCAATATACATCGTTTTTTACAGGTGCAAACTTCCAAACGAAAATTACTAAATATATAAAATCGGTTTTCAAAAGTAACATTCGAATATCTTTGTTCAAAAAACATATGGATATACTAGAAATCCAAAAACGCATTACATGTTACAAAATTAAACAATTTAAATATCAAAAGAAAACCCTTATGTAATACGCAAGGGATGTTCTTAGGCACTCCAAAAAAACTTACATAAATACAAAAAAAAAAAAAAAATTTTAAAATTTCTAAAGTACATCTTATGTATTACGAAAATGGATTTTTTGGCCTCCAAAACTTTTATACTAGGTATAAAAAAACGGATATACAATTTTAAATTTCTATTGTACATCTAATTACTACGCATGATTTCTTAAACTCCAAAAAACTTTTATACATAGGATTAAAAAAAGGGGAAATTACGAATTTTTAATTCTATTGACATCTAATTACTCGCATTTAAAAATTTTTTGACAAAATTTATCATATATCCCAAAAAAATTTTTTAAATTTTTAAAATTTTTTTTTAAAAATAAAATAATTCTCGAAAATTTTTTAAAATTTTTTTTATTCCGTTTTTTTGATGTTTAAAAAAAATTTTCAAAATATTTTATAAGGGTTTTTGTTTTTTTAGGGGAATAACCCCAATCAACCACTTTTGCTCTGAAAATAATTTTTATTTTTAAAAGCTTATATTTTTTACAACAATTAAATACTATGTTTCGTTCCCCCCCTTCCTGTAAAAGAGAAACGACTTTAAAGGGTTTTCCAAAAATCAATGGTCCTTTCCCTTTTTATCACCTTATTTACTTTTCACCTTCTAATTCATCTCAATTTCATCGTCGTGAAAGTTTTTTGAAAAAGTTTTCCCTAACCCTCTTATATCCAGGGGGGTCCCGATAATCCGTCTTACCCGACGCTTCAAAAACGGGGTAAGACCAAAATTAAAGAAAACCCTTTTTCTTTTATCCCCCCCCTTTAAGGGAGACTTAGTTTACATGCATGTGATCATCTTCTCTACTACAAAAAACAAACATTCTTCATTTAGTGTGCATCTTCCTGTATTTCTCGTAGTTGATTGCTTCTGCGGGGAAATATCTTCTTTTTGGGGAAAAGTTTTTGATTTCTTCTTTGGGTTGTACCCTTCTTTCTGATATTGACTTCGTTCTTTTGATATTTGGTGGTCCGGGGGGAAAAATTCGTCAATTTTTCTTTTTAGTTTTTTTTCCGTTTCCAACATATACCAGGGGTCTCCTATTTTAAAATTCGAAATGTAATCTATTTTCATTGAATATTTTTTGTTTGTATTCATCGTTTTTGGTTTTTTTTAAGAGCTTTTTCCGATCTTTATCCTTATGTTCTGTGACTTTTGCTCATTCACGTGGTGTGTTGGGGGTTCGTGCGTCTGTAGGTATTTTGGTGCAAATCCCGTGCCGTAGTTCGGTTTCATTATATTTTGTACGCATTTTTTGTGTATTGTTGCCCATGCTATTTTCTTTTGGGGTTTTGCTTTTTTGCCATCTGTTTTATTTACTAATTTTGGTTTAGCCTTTCTTTGGGGCCTTTTGAAAAAGGTGAGTTTTGCTGTAAAAATTAAAATTAATCCTTCTCCTAAAAAAATTTTTTGAATTCTTTTGAGTTGTTTCCCTGGATTTTGATCTGCCAGATTGTATTTTTTTTGCCCACCTCTAAAGTTTTTTTCCCAAATTTTGATAAAATTAGTACATTTTGTGTTTTTTGATGTTTTATGAAAGCTACTAGTAAGTGTCTACCAAAAAAAAAATGTAGGTTTTTTTTTCGTTGATCGCGCTCCTCCAAACCTCCAATTGTATCTATCGATGTTTTTTTAAAATGTTTTTTTCGCGGGGCCCCCAATTTGGGACATAAGCCATTTACTTTTTCTTGTTTGTTTTTTATGCAATTGCCAGTTTTTTGCATTTTTTTTGTTTTTTTTTAATTTTTTTTTGGGGTATAGAATGGGCTAATTTTCTTACCATTTTTTTTATTCCTAATGACCTTTTTCGTATGTAATTTTTTTTATAAGCCCCTTACTGCAGGGTTCCCTTATAAAATTTTTTTCTTTTTTTATTTTTTTTTTTATAATGTAATTTTTTTTTTGTATTTAATTTTCCCCTCTTTTTTGTATTTTTTTCTTCGTTTTTGTTTTGGTCAAACTAATTTTTTTTTAAAGTCTTTTAAATTGCTAATTTAGTCTTTTTTCATTTTGTTCTGATTCTAGTACGGGTTCGATTAGGGCGTCCGCTTCTAGATTTTTTCCCTGGATTGTATATTTTTTGGAAATCGTATTGTAAGAAAAAAGTTTTTTCCCCTAGCCTTCTCTGCCCCGGATTTATTTAGATTCTCTAATTTTTGTGGCGCTTACAAAAATGATTTTCCAATTAGCCAAAGTGCCAGTTTTTTAAATTTGGGCTTTTTTTTCGCTAAGCATTCCAGATAATTGTTTTTTTTTTCGTTTTTGGGATTCTTTAATTTTTTCGAAAAAAAGCCACGGGCTTTCTTCACCCTTATTTTTAGTTTGTTTTAAAACTGCTCCCCAATTCCTTGTAATGATCGTCTGTGAAATTTTTTTTTGGGACTTTGTATCAAATATTTAATTTTGGTTAGATTTAAAATAGGTTTTTGCTTTAATAAAATGTTTTTTTGCATTCTTCGACCATTTTAATTCTTTGGTTTTTTCTTAGTAACTTGTCAAGCGGGTCTATATTATTGTTCTTTTCGGAATGTATTTATGGTAAAATTTTATTTTTCCTAAAACTGTCAAAATTTTTTTGTTTTTTTTTTGGAGTAAAAAATTCTGGATTGTATTCAATTTCTTTTAAAGGGGCAACTGTGTTTTTTTGAATTATGTGTCCAATTTTTTACGATTCTGGGGCGTTTTTCTTTTATAAATTTTTAGTCTAAAGTTTCTTTTGAAATGCTTCCCAATCAGTTTTAATTGTTAATGTGTTCACAAAAATTTTTTGAGAAATGAGTAAAATCGTCTTAAACTTACCGCGAATTTTGTTAGGTTTTGTTTTTTTTAAAAAATTACTTATTACCTTTTGGGAAATTTCCGGGGAGGTTTTTAGGCCGAAAGGAGGCACGTCCATTGGTAGTGTCCATTTGTGTTTAATCCGGTTTTCTTCCTGTCTTCAATTCTTAGTGGAATGGACCAAATGCGGAAATTTTTATCTAAATTTTAAAAATTGGGGGCTTTCTCGTTTGTATTATTAGGGCATCGTCAAGGAACGGTTGGGCTTTTGGTACTAATTTTGTTTAATCTCTGAAGCTATTTCATAAAAACCTTGATTTTTTTTTTTCCTCTCTCTTGAATGCGAGGGGCACAGGGGCCCCAAAAGGACTTTTAAAGGAATCCCTATCAGCGTTCCTTAAAAGTTTTTAATTTGCCCTCTATTCTTTCTTGTCTTTAATGCACTTTTTATGGCTTTTGCGCAGTATTTGTCGACCAAAAGGGCGATTTGGGTTTTTTAACCTTTTCCACCGAACCCACTCGGATTTGTCCTTTGCGAATATTTATCTGTATTAGTATTTTTAAAATTTCTAATTTTTCTCTTTGCTGAAGCTTAGATATCATCTTTTTTTTCACAAAACTATTTCATTTTATGCTCTTAAAAATTTTGTAATTTGCATCAATTTGTCCTTTTTCTTTTTCTAAAGTTCTTTTTCCTTTTTGTAAATTTTATTGCTTGTGTATTTTTAAATCTTTTTTTTGTATAGTTTGAACGTTCTATATTTTTAGTCCTATTAGAAAGTCATAACTAAAGTTTTCTTTTTCACACTGTACATACATTTCTTTTTCATTTCGAAATTTTTATTTTTATAGGTTTATTCCTTTTTGTTTTTTTCACCCATTAATTTTTTGTAATTCAGTTTGCTATGGTTTTTTTTTTTCATTTTTTTAATTTCGTTATTTTTTTAATTAATTAAAGAACTTTGAACCAAGTCGTATACCCCTTTTTTTCAAGTTCATTTAGTACTAATTCACTTTTAAATTTGGTTGCTTATTCGTTTTTTGTTGCATTTTCCTAAACACTCTGCCCTATTACGGGAAATTTTTTACCTGTGTGTTTTTGGGGTTTTCTTTTGTTGTTCTTCTCTTTTGATTGAAACCAAAATGTTTTTTCCAAATGATACCGATCTCCTTTATTTAATTGCTTCAATTTGCATGGTTTTTTCAAATTTGTTTTTTTTTTTTGATCGAACTTTTATCTTCTCCTTTTTTTTAGGGATTTCTTTTTATCAAATATTCATTTTATTTAAATTTTTTGAAAGTCTTCGGTTTCCTTTAAACCTCTCTTTCAATTTTGTGTTTGTAATTTGGTAGGGGCCCTCGGATTAGATCGAAGGGTTTCCCATATCTATTGATTTTCTTATCCTAACAAGAGTCTTTCCTTTTTTTACGGGATAATCTAACAAGGAACCTTCAATGTATTTAAATTTAGGCATAGGTAATTGGGTTCCATCCCTTGTTTACAAAGTTCACAAAATCTGCTTTTCCATGTTTCCTCGCTTAAATTTTAATTTTTAACATCATGGAAATATCCCCAAACCAGCTGTTTTTGTCTAAAAAAGTCTGAGTGTTTCAAATTTTTTTTTTGTCCTTGTGAAAGCCAAAAACGTTTACATTCTTTTCAAAAATATCATCCACTGATTCCATTAGCATTTTTATTGATATTTTTCAATGGTAAATTTTTCCGAATTTTTTTTTAATTTTTATTTTGTTTTGAAACTTTTTCGCCTTTTTCCTTAAATTTTTTCCCCGAGTTTCCCTCCCCAGTCGTTTCTTCGTTATCTGTTTTTGGTCTTTAAATTTCTTTTAAAAAAATAATCAAAAATTTCATGTTCCTTGATTCTCATATATTTCACGTAGGCCTTCTGACTTTCAATCCTACGTTTCTTTTTTTTGGGGTCTTTTTTCCCTTTTTTTTTTCACTTTTGCAAAAAGTCTTTTTTTGGGGATAAATCTGTGGTAATGGGTTTGTTGTAATTCGTTTGGTATTTTAAACGTTTGCCTTCAGTAGTCGTTATCGAGTTAGCCAAGACATTTATTTTCCCTCTGCGCTGGTTTTCCGTGAAATTCGAATCGGAGCTTATCCAGATAATAGTTTTTAAAACCTTTTTGTAGAGTAAAAAATTTCGTTATAATGGTTTTGTTCTTAGGGGAATAACCACCAAATCAACCCACGTGTTGCTCTGTAAATAGATTTATTCTATGCTTATATTATTTTACAACTTTAAATTATACTATATTTCGTCTTTTTCCCCTTTTACCCGTAAAAAAGAAAAGACAATTAAGGTTTTTACTTCAAAAGGTCACTTCCCCTTTATCACTCTCTATTATCTACAAACACTTCTAATATCAAACTGCAATTTCAATCTGTCGTGACAAAGCCTTTTTTGGGAAAAATTCCCAACCCTCCTTTTATTGCCATTTTTGGGTCCCGATAATCCGTCTTTCCGACGCTCCTAAACGCGGTAAGACCAAATTTAAAAACATTTTCTTTAATATTTTGAAATTAATTTTTTAAAATAAATTAAAATATGTATCAAATATTTGAAATTTTCTGACGTGCTTTTTTTTTTTTTTTTTTTTCCCCCCTTTTTTTTTTTTAAATTTCCTAAAAAAACCCTTTTTAAATGCTTTATGCAATATTTTAAGAAAAATTTTAGAAAAATTTTTTAAAACATTTTATTTTTGTCTGATATATGTTGTATTAAAAAATTTTAAATTTTATATATATAACTCTTTCTACCCTTATAGTGGGGTTT
>NW_028189982.1:0-7108 GCF_048542155.1 Nylanderia fulva
TATTCATATATGGGAGATTTTTTATTTTCAAAATTAGTTTTTAACTGTTACGGCTAAACCCACACGAAATATTGCCATAACGTTATTAGCTGCAACTGAAATTAGTTTAAAATTTCTGGAATCGATAAGATGGGCAGGTATTCAATCTTCTTCGATCGCATGTGGGCGTGTTTTAATTCGCGCCCTTTTTCCCGATAAATATAAGTTTCCAGTTTCGTTCCAAACATAACTGTTTTGAAATTCCAAAATTCGTCCGTATTATTTTTTCGAAAGACGTTTGCTTATATTCGCGACTGACAAATCATTCGCTGGTTATATCATATTCCGGAATAACCAATCATACTATGCATTGTGTGTTCTTCTGCAACAGACAGAAGACATAATAAAATATTGCAAACTTGACGCAATCGTACATTTCTTAAATTATTACGCGGTATGAAATTAAATTAACAGATGTAAATTAAAAAATTAACGTTTATCTAAGAAAATAAAAAATAATGTGTCAGATATTAATTTATTTCTAAATATGTATATATTTAGTGTATACTTGTTTTCTGTTATAAAATTTTATTTTTACAGATTTTTAAAGATATAATGAAATTTTATCCAAATTTTCTTTTGTGCGAATAATTGCATTAATAATCGCTTCGTTAAAAAAAAAATGTGCGAAGCTGGCCCATATCAAAATCTGCTCTCAAATAAATCATTCTT
The DNA here is from genome assembly GCF_048542155.1 of Nylanderia fulva. Taxonomy (NCBI): domain Eukaryota; kingdom Metazoa; phylum Arthropoda; class Insecta; order Hymenoptera; family Formicidae; genus Nylanderia; species Nylanderia fulva. The sequence continues at coordinate 712 of NW_028189982.1, forward strand.
TTGAAGCACTTTCTCATATATCATAATCAGATGTCACGTATCATATGTCATACGTTTGTCACATAAAAACCGTGTTAATAATTATTTAACTAAATCGATTTTATTGGGCGGTGTTGTTCCTGTAAAACCCTATTCGTTAAAAAATTACGTTATTCTTCATCGTTTTTCTCCCCTAAATTTATTAGTAATGCGATACGGCAGAATAATATTTGAAATTTCCATGCAATTAATTGATAATTACATGAACACCCCCCTCCGATTTCAACAACACGTATAGTCTAAAATAAGCGCGAGACACATTTTACAAAGTCTTACACGATATAGAAATTTAATGTCTACGTAAATGTTAATCTGTAACTTGTAAAGATTCATTATTCGCCTACCAGAGAATACGTAAATAATTACACGCTCTTATCGGAAAGCAAAGGATACAAGGTTTCTCGATATAGTGCACATTGCAGAAATGCGATATTCAATAGATGTGTCTTCAGTTAATCACTGTTTCAACACCGGATATTCTATAATATAGAATCTATATATAGATAACTAAAGTAGACATTTCCGCGAAAAATCATCGAGCAAGCATTTGTACTCAAAATGTTAGTATCTTAGAATATTCAGAATACAAGATAAGAAATGATGAGAAAATGTAATACAAGTAACAGAAGATAATTTCCTCGTACAAAGATAATATATTTAAAAAATGTAGAATAAAATGTTTTCAATCAAGCTTCGAGAAAATTGACTTTGGAGTAAAAATCATATTTACACTATATTTGCTTCAATTGATCTGATATATCGAGACTATACTTCTCGACAACTATAGCTATTATTAGTATAAAAATATAATACAATATAATATGCCATTTAGTAAAACAATTTAAAATAATTGAAGTCCTGAAAATGTTATATGTGAAAATATCCAGATAAACTTTATTTCTTTAACAAAAAGAATATGAATTTTTATACATATTTTTAATCACCATCGTTGAGAAATAAATTCGATGCAAGATCGTTGCAGCTTAATTCAAGCTTAAAAAAGCATAAATACTTCCTTTCAGAAAAAATTTTATTCTATATTTTCGATTTATCTCACACGAGAAATTAGTTTCTCGTTCGATATTATATCTTGCTATCTTAAAATTATTTTTAAAATATATCTCGAAATTAATATGGCAGCAGTAATAAATTTTAAGTTTCCTCATCTAAAAAAATAATGAAAATTTAATATTTTTATTAATTTTTTTTTAAAGATAGATCAAGAGAAAAAAAAGTTAAACACATTCTGTACATACAAAAAAGATGTGTATCACCAAGAGACCGAAACACCACTTATCGTTTATCTAACGCGACGATGATACAAAAAAAATATATACCCTTCGTCCAATATAGCCAGAGCATATGTATATATCTGCCGATAATCTGATAAGTGATCGATATTGCGATTTCTACACAGGGAATGGAATTTTCATTTTTTTTCTGATTTCTCGCTAAACGTTAATAACTTCGAATAAAACTTAGTATCGCGGATAATTGCAACACGATTGCAAAATAATATTAGATTAATACGATCGATGAGACGCTTTTAAACGCACATATATGTATATCGAGCTGGCTTCAATTAATGTAGACATTGTTTACTTTGTTCTTGAATGATTTCCTACTAGTCACTGATGTCTATCCTGATCAGATCTTATCTAGTTGACAATGAAACGTGTAATCGTTTTATAGCTATTTTTTTATATAAGAAACAATTTTTCAGAAAATAATCTCTTTATACGATTAAACAAAATTTGAAACTTTCCTAAGTTAAAAGTAAGTACGTAATATATATATATATATATATATATATATTATATCAGAGAGAGAATTCTCTAGAATTTACCCTGAAAATCATGGTAATCGTGGAACAATATGGTATTAGAAGAATTTTATAAGAGTTTTTCTGATTAATATTAATGATAATTACCACAATAGATATATGTTCGATTAATTTTACTATGTACATATTAATATTTTTTTTAGTATTAATATAAGGATATATTTATATACTTTGGAAATATTTGATATTAAAAATAAGATTGATTATTTATCAATTAAAATCGGGACAGTTTCGATTCAGAAGTTGAATAAAGATAGAAGATGTAAATATTCGGAAATGCTAGACCTTACAGAATTAGAGGTATACCTAATTAAAAAGAAAAGTACTTTTGTGACACATGACATTCCATTTTTCTTCTCATTTCTTATTTTTATTGAAGACTTAATTCGCTCGGGCGATATCGGCCTGATTCCATCTCAAAGTGTCGCGCGGGACAGAATACGTGTCACGGTTTGCCGTGTTTTGTATGTCGGGTGCGCACCACGCGTGCATATATAACACGCGTCAATGGGCACGGACGATCGCGTGTGCGTGCGGTCGCGATGAACGAGATTCCGGTGTACGACGATCGATTGTGTGCCGTGAATCGAGCCGTTGTGCGGGCACCCTTCTCTTTGCGCGCGAATATCGTTATCGGTCGAATGTAAACGAACGCTCGGAGTTGTATATATATCAAGGAGGTAGAAAAATCGAGCGGTTTATAAATTGGGTCACCTGTTTACTCGCGCGCGAGCGCGTTTATTCTTTAACGCGTGCTTTTTATCCTCGCGTCTTTTCATCGCTATCATTGGGATGTGATTGGAGCTTGTAGATGAAGAAAATTGGTGATATCGATCCTGAGTTGATAATCGGGCTCTCTCCCTCAGAATTATTCGAGATTATTTCCCGCAAAATCCGCCGTTCATCATGAATACGTCGACATATCGATCAAAGCAAATTCTTCTTCTTCCCAAAGCCTTTTCAAGGGGAAAATGATCAACATTTTTGTCTTCCTTTTTTTATAACCCGGAACGCCCGAGATGCGGAGCAGATAATCAATGTAATTTTAAAACGATCTAGATTTTTTTGAAAAACCCCAAATTTGTTCAAAGAAAAGGGAAAAAAAAATCTTGAAAAAAATATCTTCAAAAAATTGACTGAAGTTAATGAAAATCATTTCGAAGAATCTATACAAAATGAGATCAAAGACGATTGGTTTATTTATTTTTTGCGACTTTATTATCGCGATATATTCCTAGTGATAACGCGAGATTTATCCTCACCCTTCCCCACGTTTTAAAAGCGATTTTTCTTGATCAGCACCGAAATAAACGCAAACGGATGTGTATAACAGAATCTCTTTTTCCTCCTCTCTCTCATGGAATACATAACGGAAACCTAGCAAAATATAGGATTCCTGAAACGTTTTTCCGTGCCGCGTGAAAAAAAATGTATTTCAAAAAACCACTTTTATCTTTTAAAGCGAAATATCGCAATGCTGCGAAAAAAATTGTGTTCGATGAATTATATAGCACCATTTAAAACATCCCAAACAATTTCACGGAAAAAAAAACATTTTTTAATTAATAATTTATAAATTCTAATAGAATAACCACATTGAAAAAAATATTAAATTAATAAATATTTATTTCAATACTGCTTTTTAAATTTTATTTGAAACAAATAAGTAAATATATTGATTTTTTGAAAATGATTTTCTTCTATTTATAAACAAATATTTTTCTCGTCAAATCAATATTATTACAGTTTCAAATAAATGTTTATAAGGCAATATTGAAAAAAATATTTATTCAATAAATTCAAAAAATTTTCATTGTATATCATAATTCTTATATTTTTCTGTTATAGTGCAGATTATTACAATTTCATCGAAATAAACTTTTATTTAAATCTAGACATGCTTGTATAAAGCCCTGCATTAGTATCTAATATGACTCAGAAGTTGAAATATTGCATTTTTTTTGATATTTTCTCCAAACGTTGATGCGAGCGGCTGCGATAAGCGCACAAATAATGGATTTAATTTTGTAAGACAATTAGTTAATGATAAGACATGACTCGTCTTTTTTCTCTTTCACCCCTCTTTCTCTCGCTTTCGAAATCCCAGCGGAAATACAGCTTCGACCTTTTTTTAGCCGGAGTTAAATGTAATATTACTCGTGTACATTTTTTTATTATATCACCGGTCAAACGAAACAAATCGACGAAACGTCGTCTCTTGGGAAGTTTTTAAAGGCTGAGATTGCTATCCGAAACGCAAATATCGCAAAAATCAGGGATGAAAAAAGTAAACCCGTGACATTTTTCCAATGATACTAAAAAAAGGGAGAGCGTAATTTGTGTGCATATCATATTTATTATAACACACATTATCATGTGAGCATTTTTATTAAATTAACTATCGTTTAATGCATATCTATTTTTTTGGAATTATTGAATATATATATTGTGGGGTGTATGGTGTGTGTGTTTTGGGGTGTTATGTAATTTCCGATTGCATGGCAATCTTTTAAGATTGCGTATACTGACAATGAGAAAAATTTAATTAAAAATATTTATTTAAATACCTTATAAATCATTTTTGAACACAAATAATATTTATCTGTCTTGAAAAGGACTTTCCTTATTGTCCAAATTATGTTTTTCACTCAAATAAATATTATAAATTCAAATAAAAATGATTTATAAGACAGCGTTAAAAAAAATATTTATTAAATTTAAATTTTTTTTTCAGGCAGATATTTTAGAGATAGACGAATTTCTTGAATATGACGTAAATTTATCTCAACCACCGATTAACTCAATTTAAGCAAAACTGTTTTTTTTTGTTAACAGTCGGAGGGAACAATTTGGCGTTGCATTTGTCAGTTGCGAATTAACAGTTACTTTGCGCGACGCTGCAAACTTTTAAAAGGGTTTTCTCTCTAGTTCTCTCGTCATCCTTTTTCACCGATTTAACGCGAACGCTCTTTTTTAATCGAATTAAATTTTAAAGGATAAAACACGGGGGTCCGAGATATCTCGCGCTCGAGATCAAATCATCGCGCTCTCCGCTTTCCGCTGCAAAATTAAAATTTCATCCGACGTGATCCCGGTTTATAATCAAATTTTTCCTCCATCAAAACCAATTCTCATTAAATCTTTTCACTTTTTTGCCCTCGCCCGACCTATAAATCTTTTTCTACAAAATACAACCAAAGTCAAACATTTATTTTTCCTCTCGTCGACAAATATATATTCGTTTCGCACAGCTTTTCCAAAAATCTCCGTATCAAGATCATCTCCCGCCTCTTCGGTTTCTCAATACTCTCATGTTCTCATTTTGCGGATTAAAAAATCGAGGGTTTTTCATTCCGCGCAGCTAACTTCCCGAGGAAAGACGTCATTTCGAGGAAGGAAAAGTTGACGCGCGCGATCGCAACGCGGAAAAGAAAGATAGAGAGGAAAGAGGGGAAAAAAGCAAAAACGGATCAATTTTTCCGGGTCCCGATGGCACTGGCCTCGTTTAAACGGATGGCGTCTCTCCCGAAACTCACACGTCGAGAATTCACTCTCTCCGTTGGTGGGAAAGTCGGCGGATCCCTACGGTGCTGTGGAAATCGTGACAGGGATGGTCACGAACGGGAAACACCTCATGAGGCGAGGACCATCATCCCGATCTCTCTTCTCCCTGGAACAAAACGCGCGAGCACAAATTTAGTAGTTTCAGCGTTCGCGTTCTTCGGGGGGTTCCCTTTGCGTCTGCGGGGCCCTCGTTATTTTCTCTTTTTACATAGGTATTTTGGACCCCTTCAAATTCGCGCAAACCCCCCGAATCTCGACGTTATGCAAGCGCTTATCTTACGGGAAAAAACGAGATAAGAGCCACGGCTATGATAATAAGAGCGCGTCTTTTCGCAACGGTTAGCGAATACGTTTGATGTAAAGGCCGACCCACGCGACGCAGCTTTCGCCGTACACGTACTGACAACTTAACCGACACCAAACCCCCCGTAGCGTACTTGGGGGGACGAGTTTCCCGCGCATGCGCAGAGCGCGAACGCTAGCAGACGCCTCATCGTAATATATGTATTTCGCTGCAATGAAGAATATTAGTAATTCTCCGAAAACGGAAAGAAAAATATTAATATATGTATAATACTATAAATAGCTGGACGTCATTAGCATAATTGTAAGAAAATGTTAGTACTTTATTGAGCTCCGATAACGTATCTTGACAAACACGAGTTTTGCTCGAGTCGATCACGTGTTCAAAGACGTTTCGCGCATGCGCAAGCACAGATTAATAGAAAAGATCGCCCAAAAGGGCTGATGAAGGAGAGACCAGCATTTCTCATGATTTCACAGGCCATTCGTATAATGGTCAAAGCTAATATTAATCGTTCCCAAATAAAGGTCTCATGTCATTAACTCGTCGGCGCATGTACGGGGATTTATCTTTCGTTTGCGTTCGCGTATTTCGGAAGGGGCAGAATTTTTGATGTTTATAAAATAAATAAATAATAAATAATAAAT
>NW_028189983.1:0-7051 GCF_048542155.1 Nylanderia fulva
TTCTTTTTTCCGGTTTTCCTTGCTTCGACCTGGCCCCCAGCCGACATCAAGCCGGCGGGGGCCCGCCCACGTCGCGTCGCATCTAGCTAGCACAATTTCGGCCCGGAACAAAGGCCCAACCCCCAAAGTGCTTCCTGGGCTGCGCCCTCCCCGGGCCGGAAGCATTTTATAAGGGGGGGCATTCTCCAAACCCAAAAGGTTTTAAAATCTTTTCCCCTTTTTTTTCCAAAAGACAGGGGAAAGGAGGGTCAAGCGACCAACCCACCACTACGAAAACCAAGCCTAAAAAACCGGGAGGGCGGCAGATACCCGGGGGAGGGTTAGCGCCCCGCGATCTTACCTCCACCGGCCTTCATGCCCTCGGAAAGGTCCCCTAACACCTTAACATTAAAAAACGAGCGCCTTGTTGGGAAAACCCCTCCCTATTACCCGGCATTCCCCCGAGCAGACAAACGAACGAGACAAGTAAAACAAAAACAAAACGACCGGGGGAAAACGACGAGGATACCGGGGATGATTTTCCCCTGAAAAAAAAGAAGCCCCCCTTTTGGGCCCCCGCCCCCCCGGGCCGGGAAACCCGGGAGGCGGGGGGCCCAAATCAGGCCAGACAGGGGACCCCTGCTCCCCCCCCCTTTGGGAAACCGCAGCAAAAGGAAAGCAAAGGGGAAAATGTGATGGGTCCCCGGGAAGGGGGAAAACTTGGTTTTAGGTGGACAGGGGGGGGAAATTTAGATAGAAAGGGGAAAACCGCAGGGGGCCCCCCCCAACCCCAAATCCTCGGATAGGGGAAAAGTTTCGCTGGGGCAAAGGCACCGAGTGCGCCCCCTTTTCCCAAACGCTCCATGGGGGCCCCCGGTTTATTTGTGGGGCCTTTTGGTAAGGGAGGGGCCGACTTGTCGTAGAAATGCGGGTGTAACCTGAGGTGGAATCCTAAAAATTAATGAAAAAGCTCCCTTCATTCCCCGCGGGTGGGTTTTAGAATTTTGGGAGAGTTTTTGGGGTTCCCGGCACTCCCGGGGGAAAACCTAAAACGCTTGTGGACACTCGGGGCCCATATGGGGCTGAGGTCCCCCCCATTTTTTTCAATCCCTTGTTTTTTTTGTCCCCGGGGGCCGCACCCATTTGGGGCATTTTACGTTTTTTTCACCCAACACGCATCGCGGCACCCCCCAACAGCGAGGGCCGAACCCCCCAGGGGGGGGGGCCCGAGCCCCCACGGGGCGGGGCCGTTTGCAATCCGAATTGGGTTAAAGGGGGGCCCTTTAAAGGCTTTTGGGCCTTTTGGGGCCTTTTTTTTAAAAACCCCCCGCGTCCCACCCCCCGTAAATTCCCCCCGGAGGGGCCCCCCAGGGAAAAGTCGCCACGCGGGGTTTGCTTTTCAATTTGCGTTGGGTTTGTGGGCTTTTTCATCATCCACCCCTTTTTTTTACACTCAAAATTTTTTTTACACCTTACACTTTTAAAACTCCCCTTTTTACACTTTTTATTTTTTTATACATTTTTTAAAAACTTAAATTCTTAAATACATAATTTTTTTAAAAAAAAATCAATTTCCATAAAAACACTTTCCTTCATTTTTTTGTTTACATTTTTAATTTCTTTTTTTTCTTTCGTTTAAATTTAAATGAAAAAACATTATTTTTTTCAAAGTTGGTAAATTTTATTTAAAAGGGCCCCGGGCTATTTTTTGGTAAACCCACGTGATATTAAAGCCGAGGGTTAAATTTTAAACCCGCGTGATAAAAAGGCCGACCCCTTTTAAAGGCTGATGGGGAAATAAGTGCCAATTGTCGCCCGTTTTTTGAAAGTCTGCGAAATATTATCATCGCTTGGAAGAATTGTTGGATTTGTTTTAAAAGAGATTCATTCCCCGGGGGATCTTTAAAAACATCAAGGCGGATTAGTCCCCCGGGAAAATTCTCAAATCATTTTATGGGCCCCGGGAAAAAAGAGGAAAATGCCCTCGATAGATCACCAGTTAGCCCCTGTTCGGATCCCAACAGATTGATATGGATTTGGCGAGCGGATAAAATTCGGGTTGGGAAATCGAAAAAAATTTTATTTTTCCCTCCAAAGGACATGGTTTGAGTGTCCTATTTTTTAAAATTCACTCAAATGATTTTTCGTTTTTTAAAAAAAAACCGACTTTCTGGCTAAAAAAACCTAAATTTGGGGTTGGTTCTAGGAAAGGAGTTTAGGGTTTTTACGAATTCGTCGGGTTTTAAATTGGGCTGTCTTTCCACTTGTGAAAAAGCCTTAGAAAAACATATCTGAAGCCCTTAAAACCCAAACAAAACAAAAAATAAAATATTTAAAAAAAATAAAATTTAAACCCTTTTTAACGGTTTCCCAGAAAAAAAATTTTTTGAGCCCAAATATTAGCTGGAATTAAATTTAATAAAAAAAGCCTTCGGAATTTTACTTCGAAAAATTTGTCTTTGTCTGGAAGATTTAGCAGAAAATTGTTTTGCAAATGTTGGGTTAAACCTTACCAATAAAATTTCAAACGACTTTAGCCGTATGAGGAGTTCCCTGTTAAACTGCGGAATTACCCGGGAAAAATTTGGGCGATGGGGGACGGCGGTTTCAAGTCGGGGAAGTTTCCAAAAATAAAAGTAAAAAATTCTTGGGGATTTCGGGGTTTTGCACGAAAATCAAAGCTTTTTGAATTTTCTGTCGTCGAAAAATCTTTTTCCAAAACCGGTCTAAAAGAGAATAAAAGTTTTGGTTTTTTCCCGCGTAAGAAAGACAAATCAAAAAAAAGATTTTTAAAAAGATACATAAATTTTTTTTTTACCAAAAATTTTGGGGTGATGGGCCCAAAAACAAAGTATTTTAACCTTGCTTTTTAAAAAACATTCGGGGTTCCCGGGAAAAAAAAAACGCCGTTAAGACTGGGCTGTTTACGACGGGTGTTTCCCCCTCGCCTCATTAGTTTCGACAGCTTCAAATTTGAATTTTTTGTCGAAAAGGGCCCCGGGATAAAATCGTTTGCCCTTTAAAAAGGTTTTTTTGAAGCCGGGGGATAAAAATTTAAAACTTTTTCCCGCAAATGGTACTCAAATTAATACTTAGGGTTTCAAAAATTTTAATTTTTTGAACCTGGGTTTTATGGAGGAATTCAAAGGGAAAATTTTTGGCCCGCGGATATTCAAGGGCCATTTTGGCGCCGATTTCCTTTGTCTTTAAAACCCCCAAATTTGGGCATTAAAAAAAAAAAATTGATTGGTTAAGGTTTCCCGGGGCTTACGAAACGGGAAAAAAAAAAAATTTGGAACATTGTAAATTTTTACCAACATCCCCGATTTCTTTTGTACCAAAAAATTTTTAAACCCGGGAATTTTTCCAGGACTCCCCGGGTTTTTTTCTCCAATTTCCCCCCCGGAAAAAAAACACATGGGTTTAACATCAATGTTCCCGGAAAGGGTTTCCCCAAATTTTTCGTTTCCCAAAAAGACTTACCCCTGAAAAAAATTTAAAATTGGAAAGGAAAAATTCAATCAAAGATGGGGGAAAGGGTTTTTGGGGCCCCTTAAAGGCCCCTGGGCCCCCTCAAACATAGGGTACCAAAAAAAGGGAAAAAAATTTTCCCTTGGGACTGTGTGGTGTTTACCCTTTGCATTTCCAATTCATGACTATCCCGGACGTTATCCCTTACCCCCTTTTTAAAGATTTTTTTTCTCATTTTTTGGAAAGAATTTTTTTCTAAAATCGATTTAGTTAAAGCGTACACCCAATACCGGTCGCTAAAAAGTTTTCCCCAAAAAACAGTGTCAAAACCCCCATTTGGGTTTTTTGAATTTGTCGATCCCTTTTGGGTTTTTAACAACGCCCCCCAAAACCCTTTTCAACGGCTCATGAATCTTTACTTTTGATTTGGGGTTTTTGCCTTTTTTTATTTGAGGACATTTTATTGCTTCAAAGATGAAAAAGAAAAATTTTGCCCCCTTTACGCATTTTTTTTGGGTCGTCTTCAAAAAGGGGGAAATGACAATAAATGTCGCAAATGTCTTTTCGGAAAAGCGAGATTTTTTTTGGGTTTATTTTATTTTTCAAACCCAAGGATTTAAACCTACATCCGAAAAAGGAAATAAATTTTTTGTTTCCAAAAAACCAAAGACACTTCATAAATTAAACCAGATTCTTGGGAAATTTAAATTAAAATTTTTATCGTCGCTGTCTAAAGGAGGGCTGAAATATCCGCTTTTAACAAAATTTTAAGGACAGTCGAAAAGGGGGTTTAAAGAATTTTTTTGGGGGACTAAAAAAGGGGAATTGGGGGGTTTGATCATGAAAAGAAGAACTTTTACAAGTTACAAACCCTTTTCCCTGCTCCTCATGCCCCTTTTAATTTTAACGGTTGCTTCGGATTTTTTGCGTTGGTGCATCCTTGAAAAAAAATTTCTATTGCGACGATATAAAAACCAAATAGCATTTTTCCCAAAAACTGAAAAAGCTAAAAAAAATTTATAGCCCTTAATAGAGAACTTTTGGGCATTTATTTGGTTTTAAAACTTTTCAGACTTTTTGTTAAAGGGAAGACAACTGTTAAACAGAACGGTATAAACCTTTGTTTTTTGTTTTTCCCTTTCAAAAATTTGGTTTAAAGGTCCCCAAAGGGCCAGATCAGACAATTGGATTTTTAGGCTAAAATTCTTAAAAATATTACCTATATTTCGGGAAAAAAATGAATTTGGTGATCCCTCTGTAAAGAATTGAATCTTTTAAAAGGGCCAAATTTAAGGGGTTTCTTTAGAAGCCTTTTTAAAATAGAAAAGGGAGAATAAAGAACTTAAAGTTTTACTTTTTCAAATTTCCCCTTCCCCCTTTTTTGAAAACTTTTTTTTTTCGGGAAAACCCAATACCTATTTTTTGTGAGGGTCTTGGGAAATTTAAAATTCGTCCATATTTTCCCTAAACTCAAAAGGGAAAAAGGGGAAAATTTTTGATTTTGTTCATGGACTCGCTCCCCCCACGGAAAGATTGAAAATCTAAAAAATTTTATTTATAATTCTTTTGGCCTTCTTGAAGAAAGAGTGAAGGAATGGATCGAACTTTTTTTCCCCTCCCAAGTCCCGAAATTTAAAGGGAAAACCAAGAATTCTCCAATTAAGTTTGGGAAATTTCCCGATCAAGTTTCAGATTTTTGCTTTTTAGACATTTTTTGGACCATTTCCCCAAATTTGTCAAAATTACCGTTATTGTTTTACATGTTTGGTGTTTTTTCCAGATGGCCTGAAGCTTTCTTTTTTCTGGGGTTTCTGCTGAAACTTTTTCTACAACATTTTTTTAACTTTGGGTGGGCATTTTTGGTTCTCCTATAAAGAAATTACAACGGGATAAGGTCCTTTTTTTGAAGCGCTTTTTCAAAGTTTAACAAACCTAATTGGTTTCCAAAGGATTGAACTTTGCTTATCATCCTGCTTCAAATGGAATTTTTGGAAAAGTTTGGCAAGGACTTTGAAAGCAGCGATTTGTGCCCGAAACAACCCAAATGGGTAGAACCCTTTTCCTTTAGTTCTTTTGGGATTTCTTCGTGTTTTAAAAGAAGATTTAAAAGCTTCCCCCTCAGAACTTCTTTTTGGGTCCACTTTTTGTATTCCTGGGGAATTTTCATTGAAAAGATTTTCCTGCAGATCCCGAAATCTTTCTTGAAAAAAAACAGGGTTCTTGAGGAATATCAGATCTCCTACAAATCATCTTGCAAAAAATCACCTTTTGTTCACAAGAAACTTTTTTATTGACCATGTTTTTGGCGAGAAGATACGTTAGGAATTTACTACAACCTCCTTATTCTGGCCCTTTTTTTTATTGAAAACGTATTTTCTGATCTTTTTTTTTGAGTTAAAGTTTCAGGGGAAAAGTTTGTCAATATTTTGACAAAAAAGTTCCAACCAGCCCCTTTTTCCCAAACCCTTTATTTCTGAAAATTTCTACCAGATCTTCACTCCTGTTCCTGCCCATTTCAACTCCTGTTCCGCTATTTTTAAAATCCCGTTTTTCCCGTACTTCAGCTCCCGTTCCTACTATTCAGCTCCCCGTTTCTGGGTCTTTAAATCCTTTTTTTCCCTTTTACTGTTTTGGGAAAAGCTTTGCCTACCCCCCAAAAAAGAAGAAAAATCCCCTTTCGCAACGAATATCGCACTTTGGGGGGGGTACGTAGCATTCCTTTTCCACACCTTTCATTTACACCCTACCCTTTTTAAAACCTTTCCCTTTTCCCCTGCACTTTACACTTTTTTCCCTCTTTATACATTTTGGTTTAAAAATCAATTTATTAAATATCATAATGTTTTTTTTAAAAAAAAAACCCTATTTCCATAAAAACACTTCATTCATTTTTTGTTACATATTAAAATTTTTTTTGGGTTTTTTCGTTTTACTTTTTTTAATAAACATTATTTTTTCAAAGATCTGGTGAATTTTTTTATAAAATCGCTACAGGTTTTAAATGGGTCTTAAGGGGTTGCCTTTACCCTTTTTGGAAACCCAGTAGGACTCGGGTTTGGAGGCCGCAACCTCTCTGAGTCCACCCCGCGCAACCCCCCGCCCCGGTTTGAGTCACGGGTTTTAGTCACTTATGGCCCCCGCAATGCATTGGGTTTTTCCCCCAGACAACTGCCCGCCCAACCGTGGGTTTCGGCACCGGATCGCGGGCAAGTATTCCCACACAAACCCTGCATCGGGTTTGCTTCAGAATTGGGATCAAAAAATTTCAATAGAGGGTTTCCCAAAACCCCCCCCCTCTGATCGGCGCATGCAGGGGTTTCCCGCAGGACATCATGGGGAAAACCCGCCCCTCGTCGAAAAGCAGTGCGTACATATATCCCTTACCCCGGGGTTTTTTTTCCGAGACCGTACCCACTGTCATCGGTGATAATACCCCGGAAGGGGGCATCACGCAACAAAACCCCAGCCGCTTTTTTGCGGCTTAAGAGGTCCCGTGAGTTGCTCGTGGCCTGAGCTAAGGGGGGGATCGCTTGCGAGTTCCCCAGCCCGGGTACCGCAGCCCAGTAGTCGACACGACCAGGGATCTTTGCGGTATTCCCTC
>NW_028189984.1:0-7027 GCF_048542155.1 Nylanderia fulva
TCAAAAAATTTCAAAGGAAAAAAAAAATAATTAATTAATGAAATGTAAAAATTAAACAAAATAAACAAATAAAAAGTGGGCCCAACCCAAAACCGAGCAAATTAAAAATGTAAAAATTTTTTTTTAATAGTTAAATCTTTTAAATTTAACTTTCCCGTACAGAATCGATATAAATTGTAAACGTTTCGACTCCCACTAGTCTTTCAATAAAAATAAAAAATTAATATTAAAATTTTAAAGTTAGATTTTAAAAATCCCAAAAGTTATTTAAATATAAAAAAAAAATTTAAAAAGGGATTCTCGCTTTTGGGGACCAAAAAGATATGAAAGGGCGATTGGTTTGAGGGGCCAAGTTATGGGGACTTTTGGAGCATGCACGGTTTTAATACGCAAAATTTAAATCAAGGTCAGAAAAAAATTAAAAAAAATTTTTCCAACTTACTATCTTTTCCCAAAAAGTTTTTCCCCCGATTTTTCAAGTTTTGTGTTGCGAAGTCTGAATCCCCAAATGTAAAAAATAGAGAGCGTGTTTGTTTTTTATTTTTCCCAAATTTTTTTTTTAAATTTGTTTTCAGAAAAATTTTTTAATATGTCAAAAAACTACTGTCTAACTTTTTGGGTTTTGTTTTTAAAATTTAATTCCATTTTTCTGTTCTTTAAGGGGATCTTTTCCCGGTTTATTAGTTTTTAGGTTTAATTCTTTTCATGATCTTTAATTTTAAATTCCCCCAGTCAAAAGGTGTTTCGTTTGAAGGGTTTTCCCGTTAAACCGAATGTCTAGGGAGTCAATTTTTAATATTTTTTTTATTTTTTAAGCTCTTCCCAAAAGTCTTTTTGTCTGCCCGACTTTATAGGGCGTCACAATCTTTCCCAATTAAATTTTATAAATAACGTTGGGAATTTCGGGGGGAAAATTTTTTTTGTTCCATTAACTTTAAAAGTCATTCTTTTTTTTTTTTTTAAGGCAACGATACCCAACCACTACTTTCAGGTTTCTTTGCTGACGCAACTTTTCGGGATATTGATTCTATATAGGGTATGAAAAAAATTTTTAAATGTTAGTTTAGTTTATAGTATTTTAAATTTGTTTTATTAGGTTTGGGTAAATTTTTTAGTTAAGAGTTTCTTAATCGGGTTTTTATTCTGTGAAAATTAGATCAAGGGGAAACCCGTTGGATGGGAAAAAATGTTGATAGCTTTTCTATATTTTTTTGAAAAATTTGGGATGTGATGTAATAAAGCTCTATCTCCCCAAGTTTTTAAAGTTTTTTTTTTAGGACAAGTCGGATGGATTTTGAAAAAAATAAAAAAGTAATCTACCTGGAAGTCTTTTTGGGGTCCCAAATCAAAATTTAAATTTTTTTATCTATTTTTGATCATTATGTCTAAAAAGCTTATCCCAACGATTATCCCCCCTTTTTCCCCAATGTAAAATTGTAATCTATCGTTAAAATTTGGTTAAATTTCGTTCAAAACATATGTAATTTTGTCAGCGGGAAGTGCTTTAAAAATAAGGTCCCCAAACGGAAATGAAAGCCCTTTCGCAATTAAATTAAAATTTATAATTTTTCCCAAGTCCTGCAGGGACTAAATGGGCAATGATCGGAGAAAAGGGGGAAACCCCATGGGAAAGTCCCAAAAATTTTTTTGGGTGGTTAGTTAAAAAAAGTAAAAAAATGTAAAAGGGTTAATTAAATTTTTATCATACCTATAAATTCTTTTTTGGGAATCTTTTTTGGTGTGACTCTATAAAAATCCCATCTATTATTGATACCTTTTAATGAAGAATAGGGAAAAACATTAGTAAAAAATGAAACAACGTCCAATAAAAGCTTTTATGTCGGTATCGGTATTTTTTTCCCTGAAAAATGTTGCATAATAAAAATGTTTTTTAAAAAAAACGGTCCGTCTGGGAAGGGCCTATTTTTTAAAAATTTTTATGAAAAAAAAAAGAAATTATATAGAAAGATTTATGGGGAAAAACTTTAATCAAAAAAAGGAATTTTTTCCCTTTGTGGATTTGGGGGGGAGCCCAAAGCTTTAGGAAAAAGAGGTGCTTAAAAAATAAATAAAAATATTTTTTTTTTTGATAAAGTTTTTTTTAAAACCTTTTTTTTTAAACAAAATTGGGGTTTCTTTTTTATTTTTTTTGTGGATTTTTTTTAAACTATGGTAACGTAAAATCGTCTTCTAGGGGACTCTAAAACTTTTTTTAAAAAAATTTCTTTTTCTAAGGCAAATGTAATGCCCCTTTATCTGCTATAGAAAAATTAAAAAAATTGGGGTTTTTTGTTTGCAAAATTTTAAATTGTGCCCTTTATGCATTAAAATTTAATTTTTTTCTTTTTATTTCCGTTTTTTTGTGTTGGGGGTTTAAAAATAATAAAAAAAATTGGGGGAAATGGCAGCATTACGAATCAAATTTAAGATTTCTGACCCCGTTAAAATTGCTTTCTAATCTTTGATGAATTCGTGTATAGTACTTTTTTTTTTTAAAATTTAAAGGGGGGAGACTAAATTCCCTCCCAATTGTTAGTTTGGTTAAATTGGGGGGAAATTTTTTTTTTATCATTTAAAATTAAAAAACCATTTGGTTATTTTGGTTGAAAAGGGGTTTATGTGTAGATAACGAAAATTTTGGCGGGGAAACAGGTTATAAAACAATTTTGCGATGTGTTTTTTTTAATTCGATGGGAAATCAATATTTTTAATGTACTCTGTTTCAGGCGTTTTTAGTACCCCATAGGAATTTTTTCTTATTTTATGAGATAAAATTTTTGGTTGAAAAAAAAGAAAAGGAGTTGCAATGGTGTTTAAAATCTCCTCCCAGATATAAGATGGTAAAGATTTTGGAGAAATTTGGGAAATTGCCTTGACCGTTTTTTATTAAGTGATTTTTTAAAGGGTTCTTTTAAATAAAAAAAATTCCCCTTTTTTTTAGTTAAAAAAATTTTCTTTTTATTTATGCCCCCAAAAAAAAATTTTGCCCCACAAATTTAAGTTTTTTAAAATTTAAATTTGCAACAAATTGTGACGCCCCCAATTTGTGGAAAGGGAAAAAAAGGACATTGGGAAAACGGGGGATTTTAAAAAGAACAAAAAAATAATTTTAAAAAATTTAGATTTTGGCTAGACATTCGGTTGTAAAGAACACTTTTCAAAAAACGAAAAACCCTTTCCATTGAGGGGGACAAATTAAAATTATGGATCACGAAAAAAAACCAAAAAAGACTAATATCTGAAATGATCCACATTAAAAGAACCCGCAAAATGGGAAATTTAAATTTTTAAAACAGCCCCCGAATTTTTAGACAGTAGTTTTTTTGAAAACTTAAAAAAAAAAGCCCGAATCATTTAAATTTTGAAAAACATTTGGTTTAAAAAAAATAAATACATTTAGCCTTATTTGAAAATTTGGTATTAGGGCTTCGCAACAAAACACTTTAAATATCGGGGGGGAAAAGGACTTTTTTTAAAACCCTAATGTAAGTTGGGAAAAATTTTTTTAATTTTTTTATGAAATTTATTTAATTGCTATTATATCCGTTTGCATGCTTTAAAGCCGGGGAAACTTGGACTCAGAAAAATCGTCTTGCATACAGGTCAAAAGCGAAGAACGTTTCAAATTTTTTTATTTTTAAAATTTTAAAAAAACCTTTTTTTTTTTTTAACATTTTAAAATTTGGGATTTTAATTTTTTAAAATTTTTGGGATTGATAAAGACTGGGAGGGGAGTCGAAACGTTTTTCAAATTTATTCGATCGTAAGGAATGTTAATTTTTTTATTTAACTATTTAAAAAAGTTTTTTCCCTTATTTATTTGGCCCTTCAGTTGGGCCCACTATATATGATTTGTTTAATAATAAGCGATATTTCGTTGTTTCTCACTACTTAATCACATTTAGATCACATTAAAAAGACACATATAAAACTGATTTTCTATCCAGGAAAAATCCCGAACGGTCCAAAAAAGGGGGTTTAAAAAATTTTACCAAGGAAGGGGGAGAAGGGGACAGCAATGATCCAAATTAAAAAAATTTTCCTTCTAATAAAAACGGGTTTTATTTTGGGGTTCAAAACTTTCATAGACACCAGAAAATAACACAAAGAGTACACCAAAAAAAGTTTTTAACAATAAAAAAAAAGTTTTAAAATCATAAATGTAATTTTCACTGCAGGTTGTTGGAGCAAGAGGGGACCGTGACCCGTCGGGGGATTTTAAAACTAATGTTTTGCCAAATTAAACAATTCTGTTTACTGCAAAAATTCCACAGACACTATTTAATGTTAATGGAAAATATTTAAAAAAATTTTTCCCCCAAAAGCAGTAAAAGTCTTTAAAATCCCGAATATACACTTCTAAAAATAAGGGCATTAGGGGAGGGGAGAAATAATAGCCTTTAAAACAAATTCACTTATTTTGCAAAATAAATTTAGGAAGTCTAAGAAATTTTGGTACGATAAAATTCATACAACAAAAAAATTTGACAAAAAAAATAATTTCCCGTTTTTAAATGCACTTTTTTAAGTCACTTAGGGGGGTTTAACTACGGGCAAAAAATCACCAGACGGCAGAGCACGTGTTAAAAACTTTGGAGGCTTATTTTTAAAAAAAAAACTAATGGGGTTTTAAACAAAAATTGCCTCCCTTTGCCCTTAATCTTGCACTAAAAAAAAATAATCCAATAAGTTTTTGGCACCCAAAACCGAAAATAAACCCCTTTATAGGGGACTTTGTAAGGAGCGTTTTAAAAACAGTGAACGGAAAGAGAAGAAAGTCTCCGACGGGGCTCCAACCCCTTTTTTTTTTTTTTGTCCCCAAAAAATGTTAACAATACCCCCCACCGGGGGGGGTTAGGGTTTTGCGGGGGAGGGGGAAAGGGCCTTTGCCCAAATTCCCCGGAGAGGGACCGAGATGTTTTAAGGGCCCGTCTGACCCCTTTTTGAATTTAGATTATCCGGGTTTCCATGGCTTCTTGGTTTTTTTTCCCGGGAGTTTTTTGGGGGAGAAAGGGGGTTTGGGCATGTGGGCCCGAGGGGTTTTTGGGCCCCCGCGTCCCCTTTTCCCCTTTTTCCCGGGTTTTCTGGATTTGTCGCCGCCGTTAATGTCGCATACCCTCCTTTTGGGGTTTTTCCCCTGTTTTTTGTAGGGCCCAGCCTTTGCGAAAGTCTTTCCCAAAAAGGGGGGCCCGGAAAAATTTTCCCCCGGGGGAGGGCTTTCTTGTTTTCCGCCATTCTGGCGTTAATAATCTCGCCTACCCGTTTGGGTCAAAGGGGGGCCCCGAGATCACCATCTTTTTTTTGGGAATTGGTTTTAGGTTTTAGTAGGTCCCCGGGCCTTTTTTTATTGCCGGTTTGCCTGGGGGTTGTCGGTTTCTTGACCTGACTTTTCCCTTTTCCCGCGGGGGCAAACTCCATCCTTTGGGGACTTTAAATTCCTCGCGAAAACCTTTTACCGTGCCTTCAGGGGGGGATCTCCGCTTTAAGTGGCGGGGTTTTCCTCCCTTGGGGCTTTATGGTTTCGCGGGTTTCGGTACGGCGCACATTTTTTTTGGGTGTGGAAATCAAACCCGGGCCCCGTCCTTTAGGATTCTGCGAGATGGGCCTTTTTAAACCCCTTTGGGAAAATTTGGGTATTTCTGATTTCCCGGGTGGAATTTTTTAAAATCTTTCATTATTTTGGGGAAATGGGGGCGGGGATTCCCGCTCTCTCCTTTCCCCCTTCTATTCCCCTTCTCGTGCCCTCCCATGAGATTTTCAGGGCCCGGGTTTTGGCCCTTTTTTGGTCCAGTTTTAAAGGAGGTTTCCTTTTGCCGGAGGTTTTCCTCTACTTGCCTTTTGCCCCGTTCCCTTTTGGGGTTTCCAATCTCTACGAATAGGCCGCTTTTGGGTGGTCTTTCCTTTCCTCTTCTGTCCTCCGGGTGCGAAGGGATCACCCTGACCCTTTCCTCGTACTTCCGCCCCTCATCACAATATCCCCCTCCTCTCTCTTCTCCTCTGCCCCTCCTTCCACGTCCACATCCTCGTTCTCATCGTCCGACCCCGGTTCCGGTTCCGAGGAAGGAGAAGGAGGGCGATAACGTCCACCTTCTCTTCTTCCTTCCTTTCAGGCTTTTTATGTCCTCTTTCCCTTATTTCCTTCTCCTCGTCCTCCTTTATTATTTTGGGGGTCGTCATCAGGAGGGGGGGGGCTGCTTGAGCGGGGCCTTTGACTCCTCGCTCATTCCTCCCTCTTTCCGGCATAGGCTCCGAATGCGGCACGGTGACAGGCATGTTCTCGGTTCCCTCCTTCGTTGATCGAAGGATTCTACCGGGTGCCGGCTGTGATCGGAGTCCACGATCTCGTGCACTCGCCGAGTCGTCTCCTCTCTCCTTGGTTGGAGCACTTACCTCCTTCTTTTGTTGCGGTAGTTTTTGGTTTTTTGCACTTTATTTAGTTGATCCCAATCTCCCGTACGGCTCCTGTCCCCCAGGGGTTACCCCCCGACCAAGGGGTTTCCCCGAAACATGACCGGCCACACCCCAAGGCCGGGCCCAAGTTCCCCCCGGGGAAAGGGGGCGTACGTCATTGGCCGGGGGGATACCGCACCCCGGCCGACCACCGAGCCCCTTACACCACCCGTGGGGATTTGAGCCCCACACGGGCTTTCAGGGGTCCCGCGCCTCCGACAACGTGGGCACCCTGACGGGCGGGCGCCACCGGGGGCCCACGAACGCTTTGGACAGGGTCGCCGCTCACCGGCCCCGCCCTGCACGCCGTGGCGACCAGCATATGTGGGCGCCCCCCGTCGAAGGCTTTAGACGAGGGGCAGGCCGCCCCCTCCGGGGCGGTCGGTTTGGAAGAGGAAACGGTCCCGACCCACCGGGGATATCCACTCTCGCCCCAGGCCCCGCCTCGGAAACGTCCGAGCGACCCTGGTGCAGGGCGGCCGCGGCAACCCCGGGCTAGCCCTGGGTAAAACCCCCGGGCTAGCCCCTTTGGGTAAACCGGGGGCCGCCTTTCCGCCATCCCGGGCCCGGATTCGGG
>NW_028189985.1:0-7025 GCF_048542155.1 Nylanderia fulva
TTTATCTACTCTGATTATATTTCGAAAATACATCGTGCTTTCAAAACTTTTATTTTTTTTCAAATATTTTGGTTGGGTATTATGTTGAATAACTTTTTAGCGATTGCAATTCTTCGTTCAGATCATCATCTTCTTCTTCAATGTTTAATAGCTTCAGCGAAACAGACTTGGTCTTTCCTTGCTGTTCACAGATTCAATAGCGTGTGATAACGGTAGCCCCGCCGAGTTGAGTAATTTCCGTGTAAGTGTAGACGTGTGTATAAGTGTCATTGTAAATATGAGTTGTAAGTGTATATATAGTATATGTAATATTTTCAAAAAAAAGTAATGCGTAACTTTGCATGTATGTTCTTTTGCGCCCATATTAGAAGCGACTTTGTTCAGATCATCAGGATGAGTTAATGGAAGATATGTCTTGGAAGATATCATTGGATAAACGTTCTCGACATTACTCGAGATGATTCGTAGTTCCTCTACAAATTGTATCCAATATGTTTTGTTTTCACGTTCGATATTCCATTCGTTCATGTGAAAAAAAGTCAGTATGGTATTTCGTGGAAGTCGAACTACGTACGTGACAACTCATAATTGAGCCTCTCCTAATTAATTATTAAATACGATTTTTGTTAATAGTAGATTGCAATTGGTACAACGCCAAGGATTCTGGCAGACTGGATTAGACAGTATTAATTAAATTTATACTTGATGCTAGAGTGACAGCTGCACAGGAACACAGTTTTCTTGTAAATTAGATATTTAATCACATATTTTTGAAGATTTAATGTTTCTCTTAACATTTGGAATATTTGCATGATTGGTATACATTTTAAATGTTTAATAATTTAATTTTTAAAAATTATTTATGCACTTATGCATTGCGAAAGTGTTTCTTAAATTTTTCGACAATTATAAATAATTATAAACAACCTTAAAAAATAAAATTTAGAAAATTTTGTCGTTAATTCGAACAGTGCATCTAATGGAAGAAATAAAACAACATTGCAGTACGTATACAATATTCACATATTAATTATACTTATCGGATTCAATGAAATAGTTTAATTCTTAGCGATAGACAAACACTTTATATACGCTGCACTTTAGATACTTCAGAGAACAAACATTAAAATCTGCATTCGTATTTAGATATATTATACATATTTTGAACATAAATAATTTTTATTTATTATATACGCATATAAATGATTCTTACTTTGACCGTAAACGTACATACGTGGAAGTTTTTCCGTGCCTATTCCGCTTTTCCTAGATTTATTTCGAAAGTTTATTTTATGTATCAATTAATTAAATCAAAATTCATATATTTCCAACAAAAATTAAGCTACGATCTTTTATACTGCTAAAAGCTTAATTGATTACGATGCACAACTGAGAAACGCATTTAGAGAGGAGATAACACGGTACAAATTAATAAAATGATAAAGTCAATTTGGTTTAGAGAAGTATCTCTAACCATTTAATAAATATGTATAAACATTTACAAATATGTTACTCAAAAATTGGATTGTTTTTTGTATATTTGTTATTGATACATATATTTAATAACTATAATTATTATTTTATTATCTATTAATGAATAAAGACATAATTTGCGCACTGAAATATCGCATGTCATGGTAACCCGAGAAGAACAGAAATGTCAAAATGATGTCAAATTCATGTCAAAATATTGTCAAATTCTAGTTTGTCAAAATGACATCAAATTGTATAAAGTTTCAAAAAAATTTTAGTTAAAAAAACTGGGAGCGCTGCTAAATAATATTCTAACAATATTAAAATTAAATTGTTACTTTTAAACTCATTACAGTTAAAATATGTTTTGTGTTTAAATTAATTAATGTTACTTTAAGGTGCATTGTAATTTTGAAACTTAGCAGCGCGCCCAGTTTTTTTAACTAAAATTTTTTTATTTCTTTTTCACATGGCGCATGGACTTGGCATCTTGTTTATCTTTTTTTTTAAAAGATAAGTTTTTTTATGGTACGATTCTACATTTGCAAATTTAAATTTTTATTGATTCATTATACGACTCTATATATGTCTGCAACTTTAATTTTCCACTGGTACAAGTTTCTACTTTCACTTGGCGCAATTTTTTTTTTATTTCATTACTTTTGTTACGATTGTACATGGGTTTATAATCGATAATTTTTTATACAATTCTATTGTACATGGGTTTGCAATGTAGGATTCTACATAAGTTTGCAATGGATAATTTTTAATACAATTCTACATGGGTTTGCAATGGTTAATTTTTCATAGGATTCTACATGAGTTTGCAATGGTTAATTTTTCATAGGATTCTACATAGGTTTGCAATGGGTACCATTCTACATGGGTTTGCAATGGTTAATTTTGCCTAGGATTCTTCATGGGTTTGCAATGATTAATTTTTCATAGGATTCTACATGGGTTTGCAATAGGATAGGATTCTACATGGGTTTGCAATGGATAATTTTTGTTAATGGCGTGCCCTTAACTGGTCGCCTTTTTTTACCTTTTTTTAAAGGTGAGTTTTTAGAGATTTTAAATAAACCTGACTAGAAAATGGGACAACGTGTTTAAAAATAATTTTGCTTTGCTAGTCAGAAAAATAGCATGGATATGTTAATAAATACAACTTTTATAATTCATTTTAACATTCTAATTATTATCACACACTGATCAAAATAATGTTACAGCATATTCGACACGGATTCTGTGCTATCTGTGGTGGATGAATATATTAATTGGTAAAAGTAAAAATGTGTTTACAATACAATATTCACATATTAATTATACTCATCTGATTCAATGGAATAGTTTATTTTTTAGCGATAGACTAACACTTTATATACGCTGCACTTTAGATACTTCAATAAACAAACATTAAAATCTGCATTCGTATTTAGACATTGTAATTATCTCTATCGGCGATGCTAAAAACAAACCGTGATCACAATCACCCTTGAATAGGTCAACGTAGACGTAGATCTCACTTACTTGAGCGGTCGGAATTCGGCTACAATACACTGCTTAGATATTTCAAAGAACAAACATTAAAATCTGCATTCGTATTTAGACATTGTAATTACCTTGATCAGCGATGCTAAAAACATTCGCGTCGTTGTTTCTTTAAATTGTACCATACTGATTGATATAGAAAAGATGCTCGACTTAACGTGTAGAGCATCAAAATGATTATTCCAGTAACGCTCTTACCTGAATCGTGTGTGGAAGTCATGCAGCGATATTTTGAACATAAATAATTTTTATTTATTATATACGCATATAAATGATTCTTATTTTGACCGTAAACGTACATACGTGAGGGTTTTTTCGTGCCTATTCCGCTTTTCCTAGATTTATTTCGATAGTTTTTTTTATGTATTAATTAAA
The DNA here is from genome assembly GCF_048542155.1 of Nylanderia fulva. Lineage (NCBI taxonomy): Eukaryota > Metazoa > Arthropoda > Insecta > Hymenoptera > Formicidae > Nylanderia > Nylanderia fulva. Next base: position 3,400 of record NW_028189985.1, read on the forward strand.
TCAAAATTCATATATTTCCAACAAAAAATAAACTACGATCTTTTATACTGCTGAAAGCTTAATTGATTGCACAAATGAGAAACGCATTCAGAGAGGAAATAACACAGTACAAATTAATAAAATGATAAAGTCAATTTGATTTAGAGGATTTTTTCTAACTATTTAATAAATAAGCATAAACATTTCAAAATATATTACTTGAAAATTGGATTGTTTTTTGTATATTTGTTATTGATACATATATTTAATAAATAATTATTATTTTATTATCTACTAATGAATAAAGACATAATTTGCGCACTAAATTATCAAAATTTGTTATTGATACATATATTTAATAACTATAATTATTATTTTATTATCTATTAATGAGAATAAAGACATAATTTGCGCACTGAAATATCGTATGTCCTGAATTTAAGTAACCCGAGGAGAACAGAAATGTCAAAATGATGTCAAATTCATGTCAAAATATAGTCAAATTTTAGTTCGTCAAAATGACATCAAATTGAATAAAATATTGATGATGTCTTGATGTTCACAATGATAAAAAATTATTATTTTGTATTAAAAATAATTGAGATGCAACTTTAAGAAGTGAGCCGATTAAAATAATATTTTAGTCAACAATTTTTAATACAATAACTCAACTCTTCTGCGAATTACAATGATATTTGAATATGAAAAACGTTATCTTTCATTATCTTCATAATTTCATCATTAACGATATCCTATATTTAAAGTATGTTATTCAAATATACAATATATAGATATATATTTAAACGAATTCTATTTAAATTGCAGGATAGACGTTAGTAAGATACATTTAAAAATAAAAAAGACGATTTTTAGTATTAAAAACTAAAAATTGTAGATATATATAGTTATATTTATATATAAATAAATATAAATTTATATATAAATATAAATTATATATATATATATATATATATATATATATGTATATATATATATATATATATATATATGTATGTATATATATATATGTATATATATATATATATATATATATATATAAAATATATGTGTGTATATATATATATATATATGTTTGTCTATCTACATCCATATATTTCTCAAGTTGCATTATGCGATTATATTAAATCATTAGTAGAAGAATAATTTTTGATTTTTACTTATTGAAGAAAATTAAAATTATCCGGAATTCAATTCGAATCAAACTGGTCACTTGCATTTAAATATGGCTCGGATTTGATAGAATCGAGTAGGTGAATTTCAAAATTTTCTTCACGTTTGAAATTTTTGTTGCATCAAAATTTAAACGGCTCCTCCTTGGCGATATTTTCTTCGTTTTGACATTTGTATCTGTACCATTTGTCGAGCTTACTGAAATCCGTGTTGCAATTTTACATTTCAATTTCTTGTCATATTGGTGCTGTGAAAAATGCTTTAACAATGTATACTTTGCTATAGAACTTCTTCGCCTTCAACCAACTTGATTCTACTTGTCAATGCTTGAGGCTTTTGCGCGTCGATTTTAAGGTTGGAGACTTGAAATATTCTTTATTAGAAGTTCGGGATTTTCATATTTATCGAAAGGAGAAGAGTATTGCGAGAGGCCTGAAACAGATCCGAAAGATTCGTCACTTTCTTGTAGTGCGACATAAATATCCTGTCTGGAGCTCTCATCGCGCTGCTGATTATTCTTGGATTGTTCAATAGGTTCAACGTTTTCAATTTTGTTTTCCTGAATCTAATGTGCGCTCCAGTATAAATTCAAGAAGTTCATCAGATAAGTTCTGGTCACGACCAGGCAGGAGTTCCTCTTCTCCTTTAATTATCACATTGTTACGTTCCTCTGCTTCTTCTATTATCACAGGATAATTTATGTGGACCTCTAAATGATTACTAAGTTCGTCCGAAGAACAGAATGTTTGTGGACAAAAATTGCATTTATACATTTTCGGCTGTCCAGCTGGATCGGAATCCATTTGTCTGAAGGAATCGACATCTCCGTCTCGCATTTCAATTTCCTTCTTATGCATTTTCCATTCGTGCTTATACAGCAAGCGCGAATCCGCAAAAGAATCCCCGCAAAAATTGCATGGATAAACAGTGTGCGACGAACGCGTATGTGCACTGAAATGGGATTTACAAATGAATGTTAGGTCGCAATTGTAGCAAGAATATATCTGATTGATTCTGTGGACTTCTAAATAATTATGAAGCACGTCCAAAGAACAGAATGGTCTTGAACAGAGATGGCATACATACTTGTCCGGCTGTCCAGTTGAACCGGAAGCCATTTGTCTGGAGGGACCGGGACGTTCCTCTTGCTTATCATCTAAAGAAATTATTATTTTGTATTAAAAATAATTGAGATACAATTTTAAGAAGTGAGCTGCTTAAAATAATATTTTAGTCAACAATATAATTTTTAATACACTAAGAAAAAAATGTTATTGTAACAATTGAACGTGGCCGTCACGGGCTGCCACAAACTTATTTTTGTTTAAACATATGCAGTATAAACAAAAGCATGACATCTTGATTTGATTAATTATGTCATTGAATTAACAAAATACTGATAAATCAACTGCATATGCTTGTGGCAGCCCGTGACGTCGACGTTCAATTGAATGTACGATCACTCAACTCTTCTGCGAACTATTTACAATAATATCTGAATATGAAAAACGGTAACCTTTAATTATCATCTAAAAATTAAACAAGTATAATAAAATGTAGTATAAAAAGTCATTTTTAGTAAATATGACGTAAAATTGACATTATTTTGACTTCTTTGTTCTTCTTGAGAAGTTTTATAATACAAAGGAACTACACACAAATAAAAATAAAGAAAACTTAGCATTAATATAAAAAAATGAATAGATATTTTTAATATTGTCTCAAATGTCAATTTTCTACAATGCTAATACATGTCTAGCGGTTTTATGTTTTATAATAAAATCATGTTCTCTTCTTATAATTGTTGCGCTGTTCAATTATTTAAAGAATTGTCGTTGTAATTAAATCTTCCGTCATTTGCATATTATTAGAACAAGAATATACAATAATGTATTGTATATATTACAATACTTTCTCTTACGCTCCGATCCGGTGCCGTGGGACGATAAATAAATATCAAAAATGAGCCAAAAATCGAATGTCCGTAAACAGAGATGGCATGTATACGTTTCCGGCTGTCCAGTTGGATCGGAATCCATTTGTCTGGAGGGGCCGGCATCTCCGTCTTGCATATCTTCGTCCTGCTTGTGACTTTCTTTTTTACCAACAAATTTATTTTGAGAATAGTATTTATAAATTTATTTGATTACTGTGTATTTCGGCGAGTATATTGCAACACTCTAGCGCAATTATGGTCAGTTGTTTAATCGTTGTTAACCTGAAATCTAAAATTAAAAAGTAAGATACAATTATATATGTATTATTGAACAATCTTTTTAATGCAAAGCTTCATTACAACAATGTAATGTACGACGTTGTATCAATTATTATTAAATAATAAATATTATACTAATTGAACATAAAATAAGATGATATGCTATCAAAGACAAACATTCATATTGTCATAATATTAAATTTACTGTTTATTTTCGTTATTTGATAAATTTTTCACGTAT
>NW_028189986.1:0-7022 GCF_048542155.1 Nylanderia fulva
GAAGTAGAGAACGTATAAAAATTCTTTTCAAAAAAGTTTCAGTTAATTTTTAGCGACACGCCAGGTCAAAAAAATAAAGTAAAACAAAGCTGCACTTGGAGGGGGGCGGCACCCCGTAGCGTTGAAATGTAATAGGTAGCGCTGCGTTTTTAAAACCCCCCAGTTTAGAACGAACTTGATAGACTATTAGACTCGGACATTTAGCAAATAGAAATTAGGAATGGGCCCCCGAATCCCCTCCTTAACGAATATGGTAGGATACTGAAAAGCCGGCCTCGGAAAAATTGAAAAAAGACTTCGCCTGACTACGCGGTGCTAAAAAAAAATAAAAGTAGTGAAAAAAAAGACTGTAGATCAAATTGTTAAGGGTAACCCTAACGAAAAGGGTTTTGCGTAGACTCCCCCTTAAAACCCCTAGATGAAAAGCAGGGAGAGTTTGGTGTATGGACGCTGGGTGTTAGTATAGTGAGAGGACGTGACCGGCCGGAGGGGCGGCGTCAGAGGTTGAGCAGGGGGGGGGGAGCCTTTAAAGGGCCCCGCCCTAGCACGGGGCCCGGACCCGCGGCCATATCTTGAAAGAGGTAGAATAACTGATACCCCTAATACTGATTTACGTCTAAGAATCCTTTAGCCACCACCGTATTACGTACATAACACAATGAATTTATAGTCTATTAAATTTTAATAAAAATGTATTTTTTAAAAATAAGTTTGTATTTACATTTTTATAAAAAAAAATTTTATATTTCTTAAATGTGTCCTACGTAAAAAAACATTTCTTTACATAATTATAAAAAAAATTTTTAAAAAAATGCAATTAAAACAGTTGTTTTAAGTATATAACATTTTATTTTAATATTTACATTTTTTAATATATTTATTAAAAAATCAATTTTTCTAAATTCAGCTTATGCAACAATTTTTGCTTCAGCATTAAAAATAAAAAGTGTTGGCCATTGGGAAACCCACTAAAAAAAAAGCCCCCATGCTTCTCCGAAAGGGTGGGGGGGAAATGATGCGCTTAAAAATTTTTTCTAACAAGTAAAGGGGGAAAAAAATTTTTGTGGAAATTTCACAAAAAAAATCTCGGTCTTCCTAAATATTGTTTAAAATTTTAAATTATTAATTTTTAAACATCTTTCCCACTAATAAAAGATACAATAACTCGTTTTTAATTATATATTTAAATATATTACAGGGTTTTTCTTTTAAAAGTCTCCGGGCAAATATTTCGGAAAATAAAAAAATCGAAAAAATGTTTGAGACAAAATTTGTACGGTTTTAGGGGACAACGTGGGCTTTTGTTTGCCCTTTCAAATTTACATAAAAAGTTAGGAAGATCATTTTGAATTATTAAATGGAATACCCTATTTTTTTTTTTGCTATTTTTGATTCTGTACTTATTTAAAAGCTTTCAAAAACACATAATAATTTTTTTTTCATAAAGTATTTTTAAAATTATAAGGTTTAATTAACAATTTTTAACATAAAATTAAAAATCTTTAAAATTTAGTTTTCGATAATCTTTCTTGATATTTTTATCAAAAAAAATTAGTTTAAATTTTTTGGGTTAAAAAAAAACAAATAGTTTTTTTAAAGTAAATAAGTAGCATTTGCATTGTTGCAATTACATACTTTTTTAATTTATTTGGTTATTATTTTTGGGCAAAAAGTGTTAAGGTAAGTTAAAGCAAAAACTAATTTTTTTCAAGATTTTTTAATTTTATGAAAAAAAATTTTGTAAACTTCAAACCTTATAACTCAAAAAAACTTGATGAAAAATTTTTATTTATATTTTTTGGGAACTTTCAACATAACTACAGGAAATTTGGGCAAAAATATAGGGTTTTCCATTTAAGAATTCAAAAGTTTTACGAAACTTTCAGAATTTTTCAAGGTCAAATTAATAAACCTCTTATGCCCCCCTAGAAATCAACAACTTTTCTAAAACATTTTTTAAATTTTTTATTTTTTTCCAAAATTTTTGCCTGGGGAAATTAAAAGAAACCCCTGTATTATTTTTTAAAAATTTACGACTTATAAAAAAATTCACCAGTTTTTGAAAAAGAAATGTTTTTTCTTTAAAAGAAAAAGCGAAAAAACAAAAAAAATTTAATATTAACAATAAATAAATAATAGTTGTTATGGAAATATTATTTTTTTTAAAACTTATTTATATTAATGAATTGAATTTTTCCCAATGTACAAAAGAAAAAAGTTAAAAGGCAGTAAAAATGTAAGGTGAAATAAAAGTGTAGAGTGTAAATAAAAGGGGGGATGTAAATGCTACAGTACCCCCCCCCCAAAGTGAAATTTCGTTGCGAAAGGGATTTCTTTTTTTTGGGGGTAGGTCGAAAAGTTTTTTCCAACAGTGAAGAAGAAAAAGGGTTTTAAAAGTGCAGAAACAGAGCTAAAGTAGTGGAACAGGATTTAAAAGCAGGAACGGATTTAAATGCGGAAACAAGCTGAAATCTGGAAAAAATTTTCAGTAGAACTGAAAGTTCAGGAATAAGGCTGGTTTTAGACTTTTTCTTCGAAATTGAAAACTCTTCCAAAAAATTAACTGCAAATAATGATCAGAGATACGTTTCAAAGGGAAAAAGGGCCAGAAAAAGGGGGTTGAGGATTTCCCTAACAGTATTTTCTCTAATCAAACAAAATCAACAAAAAGATTCTTTGAACAAAAGGTGTCTTTTGCAATGATGACTTGTAGAGATGAGTTTTTCCTCATTAAACCCCTGTGTTTTTCAAAAAAGTTTTCGGATCGCGGGAAAATCTTTTTTCAAAAAAAATTCCCAGGAATACAAGAGGGACCATAAGAAGTTCTGCGGGTTTAAGCTTTTTAAACTTCTTTTAAACACGAAAAGAAACCCAAAAGAAAGAAGGTAAAGATTCTACCCGTTTGGGGTTTTTTCGTGGGAAATAATCGCTGCTTTCAAGTCCTATCCTCTTTCCAAATTCCATTTGAAGCAGGAGATAAGCAGAAGTTCTAACCTTTGGCATCCCAAATTTGGTTTGTTAAAGCTTTGAATAAACGCTTCAAACTGGGACCTTTATCTGTTGTAAGGATAGGAAACCAAAAAAAGTGTACCCAATTGAAAAAAAAGGTTTTTAGAATATTTTCAGCAGAAATCTCAGAAAAGGAACACTTCAGGGCCTCTGGAAAAAGATCAACCTAGTAAGACAAAACGGTAATTTTGAAAAATGGGGAAATGGGCCAAAAATGTCTAAAGCACATGCGAACGTTGACAGGAATTGCAAACCCAATTGGAGAATTCTTTGGGGTGTCTTTAAAAACTCGCACGTTGAATGGAAGCAAGTTCGAGTCCCTTCCTTCCATCTTCTTCAAGAAGGCCCCAAAGAATTTATAGTAATTGTTTGATGTCATCTGCCCTGGGGTGACGAGTCCATGAACAACATCAAAAATTTTTGCGTAAGAGTTTTGAAAAATATGGACGAATTAATTCCCAAGGAATCACAAAATAGGTTTTTGGGTTTTATCCTGAAGAAAAAGTTTTCTTTTTAAAAGAATGAAGAATTTAAGAAAGAAAAATTGAAGTTCTTCATCTTTTTTCTGTATTAGCAAGTTTTTCTAAAGAAACTTAATAGGGTTGAAATAGATTCAATTTTGACAAAACAGCACTAATTTTATTTTTTCCAAAATATAGGGAAAATTTTTTAGGAATTGAGCAAAAAGTCTAATTTTCTGATCTGTCTTGGGGAGCTTTTTTCCATTTCGACGGGGAAAACAAAAAACAAAGGTTTATATCAGTTCTGATAATCAATTGTCTTCCCTTTAACAAAATGCCCCGAATGTTTAATACCAAATAAAAGCTAAAAGTTCTCTTATAAGTGCATAATTTTTTTTTGAGCTTTGTCTATTTTTTTTTGAGAAAATGTTTGGTTTGTATCTCGTCAATGACTGTTTAAATGATCACCAACACAAATCAGAAGCATCCAAATTAAAAAAAGGGAGCATGAGGACAGGAAGAAAAGGGTAGAAATTGTAAAAGTTCTTTTTACAGACTCGAAAGCTAAATTCGCTTCTTTTTGTCCAAAAAATAATTTTTCTTCCCCCTTGCGCTGCCTTTAATATTTTTGTTAACGAGCTTGATTTATTTGCAGCATCCTTGAGACCGAGAAAAATTTGATAAATTTCCAAAATCTGGGGGAAATTTATGAAGTGTTTAGGTTTTAGGTAATCAAAAATTGTTTACTTTTCGATTAGGTTTAACCCTTGGGTTAAAACTAAATAACCAAAAAAAATCTCGCTTTGACCGAAAAGGGGGAATTGGGACATTGATTTTTATTCCACTGTTGAAGAGATCAAAAAAAAGGGGAAATGAGCAAAGTCTTTCTCATCTTTAAAAAAATAAGAATGTCATCAAAATAAAAAAGACAAAACTCAAATCATTAAGTAAAGAGTTCATAGCCGTTAAAATTTGGGGGGGCGTTTTGTAAACCGAAAGCTTCGACAAATTAAAAAGCCCAAAAAGGAGTATGACAGCTGTTTGTGAAAATCTTTTTTAAACCCCGGTATTTATAGTCGCTTTAAATAAGTTGATTTTAAAGAATTTTTTCCCAAAAAAAGTGAAGAAAAAAATCTTGAATATGAGTTTAAAGGGGTAAAGATCCGGGTAGTCCCGAATTGGGTGCACGATAATACCCCACATCTCCAAGAATTTTTTTTCCTTTTTAGGTACCATATGTAGAGGGGCTGCCCCCGGGGTGTTAAGGCCTGCAAAACCTGCTCATCATAGACTTGAATTTTTTCCCTTGGGACATTTAAATTTTTCAGGGGTAAGTCTTCTGGGGTTTAAAATTTAGGAGAACCTTCCGAAAAGATTGATGTTCACACCTTTTTTTTTTACGAGGGAAAAGGGGGAAAACGGGTGAGTCCTGGGAAAATTGGGTTTAAAATTGTGGGCACAAATCGAGATGTGGTAAAAATTGACCCCCTTTTTGGCAACTTCTTAATTTCCCCGTATCATAAACCGGGCATTATCAAACATTTCTTTTTTTAAGGCAATTTTGGAGATTTAAAATAAAAAAGGAAATCGGGGCCTAAAAAAGGGGCTTGAAAATCCGCGAAAAAAAAAATTTTCCCTTGAATTTTCTCCTTAACCGGGGTTCAAAATTTAAAATTTTTGAACCGTAAGTATAAATTTTATACCCTTTGGGCAAAAATTTTTTAAATTTGTTCCACGGCTTCAAAAAAACCTTTTTAGGGAACAACGATATATCAGCGCCCCCTATCGACAAAAAAAATTCAAAATTTTAATGTCTGCGAAAATAATGAGGCGATTTTTAAAACCCCGTCGTAAAAGGCCCCGTTTCCGGGGTTTTTTGTTTTCCGGGGAACCAAGAATGTTTTGGGGCTAAACAAGGTAAAGTACATCGTTTTTGCCTTTTCACCAAACTTTTATGGTAAAAAAAAAATTTATGTATCTTAAATCTTTTTTGATTTTTCTTTGTTACGCATAACGATCTAAAACTTTTTATTCTCTCTAGACCCCGGGTTTTGGGAAAATTCGACGACGAGAAACTTTTAAATTTCGATTCTTCGTAAAAAAATCCGCGAAACCGAGATTTTTTACTTTCTTATTGGGGAAAATTCCCGACTTGCAAAAGCCCTTTCCCCTCAGCAATTTTTTCGGGTTTTCCCCAAATTTAATTAACAAATAAATGATGAATATGTTTTTATGGAAAAAATTGATTTTTTTTAAAAAAAATTATGTATATTAAATTGAAGTTATTACAATGTACAAAAATTAAAAAGGGTAAAAGTGCAGGAAAAAAGTAAGGGTAAAAAAAGGTAAGTGTAAATGAAAAGGGGTTTGGGTGATGAATGCTCATTAAAATATTATATTTTATTATTATTATATATAATTAATAAGATTTAAATTTTTGAAGTTTTTGTGGGCCCCCTAATGTCGTTTTAGAAAAGGGAAAGTTGGTAATATCTATCGAGTGGGTGAACGCGAGTTAATTTTGGACCTTTCAAATTCAAAAACCCCGCTTTTTCTATTTTTTTTTTTATTTTTTTTTTTTGGGTATTCAAATTTTATTATGTGTAAGACAAAAAATAAAAAATTAATTTTTTAATTATTAAAAAATTTCATATTTTTCAACAATTTTTTTAATTAGGAAAGATTACAATTTTTTTTGAAAATAAAAAATTTAAAAAGATTACAAACTTATAAGTTTTTTGTTACATAAGCAAATTTTAAAAAAAATTTGGGATAATTTTTTAATTATCAAATAATAAATTTTTTAATGATTGTTTTAATACTTAATTTTTTGAAAACCTTTTAAAAAAAAAATGAAAATTAAAAATTTAAAACCCCGGGTTTTTAAATTGAAATGGGTTCTAAACACCAAGTTTTCTCAACACGAAAATTTTGGGCGTGCAGGACTCGCACCCAAAAACAAAATTTTTCGAACCCCCGCCAGAAAATGGGTGGCTTTTTGTTCCGATATTGAAAACGGGTGCGGGGGCTTCAAGCATCCCCGAAAAACGGTAAAGCCCCAAAAACCCCGGGCCCGGGCCCCTCTCATCTTTTCTCTGGTAATACCCCAAAGTTTTGCAATAGGGTTTTGATCACATGTATTTTTGGATAATTCACATTATAAAAAGGGTGTGTTGGGGAGAGCGCTACCACGTTTCTTTTTTTCGTTTTTCCTTTTGTTTTGAAAGAAGAAACACAAGGAGAAAGTTATACGCTATCGGTTTCCCCAACGCATCCCTAAATCATTGGCCAAGTTTTTTGCCGTTTCGTCTGAAACGGCAAAAAATGGGGTAATAAATTTAATTTATCTTACATAGAAACATTTTTAAACATCGTACTTTTTATTTGTCCGAAATAAACCCCTTAACTAGAAAAAAATTTCCCGGGGAGTCCTGGAAACACTTTTCCTAAAAACTGCCATTATGCATGCTTTAAAAACTTTAAAACATATATCTCGAAACGGGGAAAAAAACTTTAAAATTTTTTTGGTCACAATCATTTGCTTTTTAAAAA
>NW_028189987.1:0-6965 GCF_048542155.1 Nylanderia fulva
ACCCCCCGATAACTTCGAATGGAGCACGAATTTTCCAACATCATTGTTGGAAATGTTGAAATCAAAAATTGTATTGAGTCCAGAGAAAGCCCGCCCGTTTGGTTTTACTAAAGAAAATCTGCTCTCGGTGATCGAACTTCGAGATAAAGGAGGAGCTGCTGATCACGAGCTGTTGACAGCTTTATGTGCCGAAGAATTATTGAATAGCAGAAATTCAGATGAGCGATTTTGTGGTGGACGACGATTGCGATTTACACTGGAAGAAGTATTTTCGGCTGTTCAGCCGTATCATCTATGATCCAGGAAATCCTACGTTTGGCTAAACTACGAAAAGCTGCATCGGAACATCTTCGCCGGGGAACTTAACAAATTCAACGAGTAGGAAACTAATTTGATTGTAGCGATACGGAAATTGAGTTATGGATTTCTTTGAATTTTTTTGGAGCCATGCACAAGTTGAACCAATGTTTCACATTTATAAATAATGACAATGTTCTGAGTAGAAATCTGTAGTCATTAGAAAATAATACGTATACTTCGAATCCTTAATGAATTGGTTTTTGTGTAATATATACTAATAATAAGAGCAAGTCGTATTAAAAATAAATCTGTTGTTTCTTATCACTTGATATCAATGTTTGCTACTATTAAATTTATAAGTTTTTAGAAACTTAGAGGAAAAGAAGTGAAGTTCATGCAATCTTCAAAAATTTCTTAAAAATTTTAAAGTTCGAATTAATTCGAATAATTGTTATTAATTCAATCTCGCATTTGAGCTTTGTTGTTTTATAAATTCTTAATATTTTAATTAACTTAAAAAGAAGGATTTAGAAATATTATTTAATAACTTAATAAATGTCTTGTACATATTTTTAAAGCTTTAAGTATTAAAAGATCTAGAAACGAATCTATAACAAAATAAAAGAACAAATCTATAACAAAAAAAAACACAGAAAATGTTTTGAATAATAAAAATGCTTGCTATTTTATATACAAGTTCCGATTTCTTATCCACTGACCTCCCTTTTTCTTTTTTTTTCTGGATCATTTGTTTTTAATATTTTTTGGATTCTCCATTTTTTCAGACGTATATTATGACCTGGACACATAAGCGAGTTACACTACAAGACTGAAATCTTGTCAATGTTCGTGTTATTATCGGAATATTGCACGCGGATGCACAGACATGACCACTCTTTTCAGGAAAGTATTATTGTCAACGATTTGACCCAACTGCTCAAACAGATTTCGACCAAGGAGGGAATCTGCAAGTTGCACTGGAAGGTTAATTCGATCATGGCGATATGGAAATTAAGTTTTTTATATTTTTGAATTTCCTTTTTTTTTTGAGTGCACGAGTTGAACCGATGTTCACTTCTATAAATATGGACTATGTTTTGAGTAGAATCTGTAGATTTGTAGTCACACACACACACACACACGCCGCATGCACGCAAGCACGCACACGCACACATTTGAAAATAATACGTAATCATCGAGTTTCTAATGGATTGGATATTGCGTAATATATTCTAATTGTAAAAGCAAGTCGTATTAAAAATGAATCAGTTCTTTAGATCGTCGAATTTTAATGTTTCCTAGCTATTAAATTTATAAGGTTTTGGAAGCTTGAGGGAAGGAGTAAGATCGTGCAATTTTCAAAGATTTCTCAAAATGTTATAGTCGATTGATTGATTGTTATTAATTTACTCTCGCTTTGAATTTTGTTGTTTTATAATTTCTTGATATTTTAATTAATTTAAAAGAAGAATCTAAAACATAATTCATATTTCTTATGTATTCTATGAAAAATATTTTAAAAACGAGATAAACGATTCGGTGTCAAAATTCATTTATATATTTATGTACATATGTATTTAGATAATTCTTAAATTTGTAAAATGTAATTGTGCATTGATAATACAACAGGAAAAAATTAATATAAATAAAATAATAAGAATATATAAAATAAATATGCAAATAAATAAATCATTTTAATGCATATCTTAATATTAAATACCGATATTAATAAAGAATTTTCTCAGTATGTTTTCTCTTCAAAAATACAAACGAGTCGATTACTGAGCTAAAAATTTAATTAGTAATTACATTTATAATTCGCACAATTTGTTAATTAATTTTTAGATTCTCATATCTAGTAGCATACAGATATTTCCTTCTTGAACTAAATAAATTTTTGATTTTAGAAATACCTCCACTGTTATATACATTTTCTGTTTATAATTGTAATCAAAATTTAAAATATTTTTAAAGACTTAAATACAGAAAGTTAGAATATATTCAATTAAGTTAGGAAAAATTAAAAGAATTAATTAACAAATAATACTAATTATACCCAGATAGTCACAGTAATTATTATGACATCATTTTGATGTCATAATAATTACTGTGGCTATCTGGGTTCATTGATGTCATAATAATATGGTATCTATAATATATATATGATGTTTAACTCAATAAACGTTTCCTACATATCTATAATTATTATAAGATACGAATCTATAACAGAAAGAACAAAGAAAATGTTTTACATAATATATACTAATCGTTAAATATACCAATTACGAATTAAGCGATTACGTTTTATATTAACTTCTTGTTAGTGTTAAGTTTCTTACGTGTTGAGCATGATTTTCTCTGTTTTTTAAACTTAATAGTGTAGCTTTAATCTATTTTTTCAATAATGTACTATTAACTGTATTCGTTTCACACATCATTTTTTCTATCTACTATAGAGTGTAAAATAAAAAATAGCATTTATTCTGTGTACTCTTGTCATATACCTTATTCTTATCATATTACTTTTATTGTATTTTGATATATAAAACAATTACAAAGCATATATATATATAATATATATATATATATATTTCACATGCGCATATTTATATACTAATTACATCTAGCAAAACTTTCAATTTTAATATAATTAATGCTACTATTATTCAATTGTAAATTAAATAAATGTTTTTATAAACCTGCGAAACATGAAATAATATTTAATAGTATCTAATAGATTAATTGATATTTTCGAAATAATTTACAGAATGATCATATTCGAAGAATATCTCGAACATTCTTAGAAATAAGTCGAATATTCTTTGAAAATTAAGCTTTTCATGGTTGATTCTCGCGCAGAATCGTCGTTAGCCAATTAGAAATCAGAACGAGAACATGTGATTCTAATAATATTTTCTTCTTCTTTCACTAAATGAAATTCCCTAACACCACTCACCAATTCGTTGAAAATTGGTTTATCATTAGCATTTCTCTCAGTTCACGTGATAGAATCCAAGCAGCAACTTTGTCATTATAAACCACGATGTCAGAAAGTTATAAGACAATTGGTGAGTTAATAGTATATTAGCTGACAAGTGCGGGGGATCGTAAATCGGACGAGAGTGCAGAAGTTTGGCGCACGAGGCGAAGCCGAGTGACATTTCGCAGTCTCGGCCGATTTATGACCCGCACATGTTGATTACGATATTTCGTGTGCGTGGAGAGAGAGCCCTTTCTAAAATTCCATCATGCGTAAGGGCGACTTTTCGCGCGCCGGTTGCACAAAAAATAATATATTATAAAGTAACACAAGTCTGTCGCCAATTTATCTCGCGTATATAACAATTTAATGAATAATAATATTAATGTTTTAAATAATAAACATTTGTTATTACGCAAATATTTACTATATATATTGTTTTATATAAAATTTTTGAATAATATAGCTTAACAATAGTCATAAAATAAATTTTGCGATCCGTTAGATTCAATTATTCTAGAATCATGTGTTTGATTTTGAGGTCTGTTAGCATTGATTATATTTTATCGATACACAATAATTCGAAGGGTTTATGTAGATATATTAGTAAACATGGGCAGATATTATACAATATCTTTCGGATATTGTTATTTAATATTTTGCCCTCTTGTCTTCTTTTTTTTTCGGTTGTCTTTTTTTATTAATTACTATATATTTATATATATAAAATAAATTAACATTTGATTTCTAGAAATCAATTTAATTGTATTTTGATGAGATATTGTAAAATAAATTATGATTTTCTACTTGTAATATCTATATTTACTGCCTTTGTCAGTTTAGCTTAATTAACACATTTTCGTCTTCCATGTTTATCAACAGTTGTCATCGAAGATATCGATTTCACCTTTCAATGTCTGCAGAAAATTATTCACATAATGCCACGGAAAGATATTGTCTTTAGTTCGAATAGCTTATATGAAGGACTTATGATGGTTTATCGCGCATCCAGCAATGAGACTAAAGAACAATTGAAAAGTATCCTTCAATTACCGATACATCTTGGAACTAAATTCTGGGCATTAGACAAAATAGTGGAGGAAAGAGATAAGATACGAAAGAAGAAAAGAAAGGAAAAGATGGTAAAAAATATTTGTGCCTAATTTATATTTAATATTTCTCAAAATGTTTATCAACGACTTATTTCAGAAATTTAAGTTAATGTAGGAACATTTTTGCACAGCATATATAATTTGACCTATTATTACATGCGCGATCAATGGATATTAAAATATTTATATAATATTATAACACACAATGAAACAGATCATTTCTGCTTATTTTTAGTTTTTCAGATAGCTTTGTATAGAATTACGCAATTGATTAAAACTAACCGAAAATTTTAATAATTTTAATAATTTGTTAAATAATTTATTCAGCGGGACCGAAATTACGAATGCATTTTTAAGAGAAATAGAAAGTCAAGAATTAAAAACTTTATTTTTAACTAAATTTTGTCATTGTGCATATTGAACAATAATATGTATTTAAATATAAAATAGTATATAATTACTACTTTATTAATCAAAATAGTTCAATAACCTAATATACATAAATATGTGGATAAGATAGGATTCTGTTATATTAAAATATTACATAATATTATATTTATATTATTAAACTAAAATTTATTATGAAATGATTTATATGAATGAATTTTGTATTATAATATAAATTCTACTTTTAAAAATAATTATGTAATCCATAGATAAAGTCTTTTATTTAAAGAGAAGAGAATATAATCAAAAATTGTTTTATATTTATTGTTCCAGGTTAATCCGATGTTCCATGCAATGGACGTTTTGTTGCAGAGAGCATTGTTGTTGGATTAAAGATACCAAATGTTACAAAAAAAACAACCATTTAACTCCTGAAAATTGCAGATTGTTTGATCATTCCAATATTCCTAATGTAATGAATGATATTAATGAAGTATTGAAAAAAACGAGGATGCAGGGATACATCCCTCAACCTGTGGTATTTAACTCATTCAATAACAATATGGAATTTATTCTTTCGTACGGACTGCGGCTTAAAGCCACCCGAACACCAGTCGCGTATCCCTTTTAGCATTACTACCAGAAATATGTCATTTTAATTTTATTTTACATGTGTGTGTACTTCAAATCCTTTAATCTAATTCATATTGAAATTGTTTTAACTAATTTCATAATCAATTTATATTTCTAAATATTATATAACTATCATCTATATGAAATACATAACATTAGTAATATATATTTACTAATATTTATTTTATAGATGACGTTTTATATAAACAATTTATAATAACAATTTTAATCTAATAGAAATGTTAGCATGAGAAAACATTTTCTACAGTTGATTAAAGTAAACATAAACAAACGCACACACATGTACATTTCTCTAATTTATATGAATTTATATATATCATTTCTAAATTTTCAATATATGATCACAATGTGATTAAGTCAATACATTTTTATTTTGAGAGTGCAAGAAAAATATACGGATTTTTAAAAATTGAAATAAACACAAATAGTAATGCAGTAATGTAATTCCCTTCTATTAACTTTTATTACTTTTTTTATAGTCTTACAATTTTTTCAGGATATCTCGCAAATTCGGCATGTTTGTGACTAAGATAGTATTTACAAACGAGACGTGCGTTCGCATTTTTTCCGCTGCGAAGAATTAGTAAAAATTAATTTGGAAAATTGATGAAGATATTTCTGGATTTGGGCGAAAGATTGGCAACTAAAGAACAAGCCGAAATGCTCCGTGAAACACTGTTTGAAAATGAATTGGAAAAATTGCCGGAAGAAAAGATGTAATACCATAACTTTGAACTGGAGCACGAATTGCCAATCGATCAGTTTTTGGAAATGTTGAATATCAAAATGTATTGAGTCCAGAGAAGGCCAGTCTGTTTGGTTTTACTGAAGAAAATCTGCATCTCGGCGTGTGCGAATCATCGTGCATATATCAAGTTTACATCCAAGATGTTACTGCTAATGCAAGTAATATATTCTATAAACCCAATCTGGAGGGTCCTTACATCAATGCAGAACATAACAATTGTACTAAATACGAAAATTCGTTTGTCTGGTTTTTGTGTAACAAAGAATATATTCTTTTTACTGGCGTTGTCAATAAAAATTGTTAGGTGACTTTCTCTTCAGCTTCTGTTTGAATTATTTTTAAAACAAAGTAGTACAACGAAATTTTTTATAGTTTCGTGAGGTATTCTAATATCTTGCATATCAGTTTGTAAAATAAATATTAATAATTCAAGAACTTAATTTGTGAGAACATTATGTGTTCGAGATAACATTTGAAATTAATATAAATTTCGTGTTTTATAAAACTTTGACATTGTCACATATGATTACAGTTGAAAATTTGCGATAGATATATTGTTAACGTTTATTTATTCTTATTTTTTTTTATTCATTAAAATTCACACTTGGCAAGATATAACTTACTATATGTCGTATAAAAAAATCAAAGAAAAAAATTCCATATAACGATAATATATAATTATATTGCGATATAATTTATTAATTATCCTTTAAAAAGACGGTGAAATAAGTAAAAAAACCTTTTGGCTTTAGTTGTTTACACAATTTTTTTGTACAATTTTTTG
>NW_028189988.1:0-6962 GCF_048542155.1 Nylanderia fulva
GTAAGGGTTTCGAAAGGTCAGGGCGGCTGCGAACGGGCCCAAAGGGGGCTACGAAGTATCAGAAAAAGATTTGGGGAAAGAGGCTTTTGACGAGTCCCGGAAAGATTTTTGTGGGCCCAAAGGGCCCCTGAGTTTAAAAAAACCCGGGAAAGAAAAACCCCAAAAAAAAAGGGGTACGAAAGTGAAAAAAAAAAAACCCAAAAACGAGGCACGAACCCGAAAAACCAGGCACAACCCGAAAAAACGGAAAAATCTAAAACCAAAAAAAAACCCGAAAAGAACCCAAAAAAAAGAGGCCCCGAACCCCAAAGAAAGGGGAACCCAAAACCCAAAAAAAAACCCGGGAAAAAAACGCAAAGAACGAGGCGCGAACCCCCGAAACCAAAAAGAGGCACGGGAAACCCAAAGAAAAAAGGCACAAACCGAAAGAACCCAAAAAAGGAAACCCCCCAAAAACCCCCAAAAAACCCAGGCACGAACCCCAAAAAACCCCAAAACAACGGAATTTTTAAACCCCAAAAAACCCGAAAAACCCCCCCAGGCCCAAACCCCGAAAGAACGCAAAAAAGGGGGGAAAGAAGAAATGGAAAAAAAAGGAAATTTAAAAAAAACGAGCAAAATATTTTTGGGGAGACGGCAGTTTGGGAACGAGTTGCCCCGCGTCAAACGAGAAAAAAATTTTCCCCCGAAGACATGTAAAAAGTGCGAGGATTTTAACCCCCGGCAATTTTCCCCCCCAAAATACCAAATTTTAAAAAAATTTTTTTAAAATTTTTCCCTTTCAAAACGGGTTTACAATTTTTGAACCGGGGTTGCGGTTTAGTAGCATTATTTTTTTTCTAGCCCGTGGGGGGGCCCCTGAATACGAATTAAAACCCCCCAAGTAAACGTTCGGGGAAACCCCTTGCCCCAAAAAAGGGGGGCCAAATATCAATTCCTTGAGTCCCAACCAAAACCCAAATTATACAAAGAAGGATAAACCCAAAAACGAAATCCGACCCCCGAAAACGGTATAAATTGACACACCCTTTCCCCAATTTTCATCGAAATCATTAACATAATTTATTCCACTTTTATTTTTTTCCCTTGGAGTTCCCCTGGAAAAAATAACCCCGGTCCCCGTTGAAAACCTTAAAATTTCTGTTAAATTCCAAAAAAATTTTTTTAACACTAGATAGGGGGGGAAGTAAAACGCGGGATTCAACCGTTTTTTTCAACAGGGAAAATTTCAAAATACCAAAAAAAACCCAATTTTTAAAAAAACCTTTTTCCCTTTGGAAAAAAAGGGGAGAAAATGGGGGCTTCGGGGCGGAAACCCGGAACTTTGGGTGGGAAGTAAATGAGCCGGGGGGGGTTTAAACGGTGTCAAATTTTGGAAGTAAGACCCAAAGGAAAACCCCCCCCCGGAAAAATTAAATTTTTTATAGTTAAATTTAATTAAGGGAAAAATTTTAGACACAAAAAAGAGTTTTGGGAAAACCTTGAAAAAAATTATATGTTTAAACCGTAATTAAATAATTTTTCGAATTTTTTTTTTGTGCTTAAAAACTTTAAAAAATTTTTTTCCAATTTTTTCCCCTTTCGAACCTGGGCTTTTCCCGGGAATTAAAGGGGCCGTAGCGGAAGAGGGGAAAAAAAAAAAATACTTTTTTTTAAAACTTTGAGGGGGACCCCAGGGGGGGGGGGGCCCCCGGAGGGGCCGCAAACGGTTTTCCCCAAATTTTACAATGGGCCGGGGGGAAATTTTAACCCCTTAGGGTAAATTTACCTGGGGACATTGGTCGTTAAAATATTTTTTCGGGATTAAAATTTTTTAAAAAGGGGGGAAAACCAGGGGACGCCCGACACTACGAGGGATTGACGCGGACAACGAATTTGTGAAACATGTACTAATACGCGATTGAAAACTTGAGGGGTTGTGATTTTTTGGATCTTCGGTTTTCCAAAACACATCGAGATGGGCCCAAAAAACCCCCCCTTTTGTAATAAAGCCTTGCCCTTGGCCCAATGGAAACCTCTTTTTCCCAATCTTCCGATGCGTTGCAATTATCCGCCGCTCCGAAAAAATGTAAACATCTGTAAAAAATAAAAAATTTTAAATTTGAAAATTTTAAATTAATTTAGGTTTACTATACTTACCCACCCAAATAAATTTTTAAATTTTTTTTGCCAGTTTCGAGCTACGAGCGAGACAGATTTTTTTACACGCAAAAGCCCGGTTCGTCCTCCACGTACAGCAGATTTATGCCCCGTCCCTTTTTTTTCGAAAGACCACCCGGGCGATGTTTCGTTTTTCGAGATGTACAAAATTTACAGAATTTGTTTGCAAATTCAACTTTTTAATTTATTCACAGTCACTGGAAATCAAGTTTGAGTTAGCATGTTGGTAAGGGAAGGGATCTCCCGTGTTTATTTTAGGGGTAAAGAGGGCCACCCGACCATGGAAAACCCATTTTCCGCTGATTTCACATTAACCACCGCCTTTTGCCATAATTTTTGCGGTAATTTGAAAAATGACTCCCCGGGGCATTGGGGTTGTACATTTTCATTCACTGTCAATCAACCGCGACCAATGCCCCGCCGCTATCGCGTTTCCGGAACTCTTCAGCGATGCTAGGGGGCTGATTTCGCGGGGCTTTACCACTCGGTACATCGGAGTGCGAAAGAGTTCAAATTTTCCCTGTTAATATTTTTTTGGCACGCTTTTCCCCGGGCACAAATTACCGTTGAAAACAGTGTTTACTTTACACTGAGTGTTTTTGCCCCGCACATTCTCCCGTTCTCGATATAATGTCTTTGGAATTTCCAAAAATTTACAAGGGGCGAATAGTCTGCGTTAATCCGCACCGGGGCATATACGGCTATGAAAGCCTATCGATTTCGCGCCAAACTGTTTTTGCGCGTTATTGCCGCCGCCCCCTGATCCCCCGCCAAGGCTGGACCCCCACTAAACAGGATTCACCGACATAGTCTTTCAAGCGCACTTTGCACCCTCGGTCGCGCTTTTCGCCCCGAGAGATGCCATGTCCAATGAGAGAAAACGGACGTTGGGGCCGGGTGCGTTCTTTAGCTGTGTATAAATTTTGCACTCTTTCAGCCATCCGAAATATTGCCCAAGTTAGCAAATTGGGGGGAAAGCTCCAAAGGTCGCGTCAAAGTTTTCCTTTTGTAAAAAAATTCACTTTTTCACACTTATTTCAAAAAATTCTTTGCACACAAAATTTTTTTTTTGCCCCCCTCGAATGAAGCATGCGCTGCCCGTGGTATAGGCCCGGCGCGGATCGGTCCTCATTTATATCCCCGATCAACCCTTTTTTCGTAAGTGAACGAGAAAAATTTAGATGAAGTAAATTTTCGGGCTTTTTTTGTTTATAAATTCTGAGCCGTGGTTATCGGCGTGGGATTTTTTTCCTAAGATAAACAATAAAGAAAACCGCCGCTTTTTTGGGAGGGTACCCGAGGGTGATTAAATCCCATGCAAAAAAAAAAGTCGCAGGCCGCAAGCGATAGGTTTTAGGCAGCAACTTTCGCACTGAAACTTTACCCGTGATATTTCTTAGAAATATACGTATGACTGTATCAACCCCCCTTTTTTCGGGTATCCCAAACGGTGACCCTTCTTAAAATTTGATTATCTTAATTTTAGAGAATGATTGTCGGGCAGCCCCAAAGGGGGGCCCTTTTAAAATTTTTTAATTTCTTTTGAAATTAAAACAGTAAGTATGAGAGAAGAAAAAAACGCAACCCCCCTTCCCGTTTTCGCAGCCCTTTTTTTAAAAGATTTGATGGAATGTTTTTTCTTTGTTTATAAACATAAAAGTATGAAAAAAAAGAAACGCAACCCCCCCCCCGATTGTCGGCAGCCCCCTTGAATAGTATTGATGGAAGTTTTTCTTTGTTTATAAACATAAACTTGAGGAAAAAAGAAACGCAACCCCCCCCCCCGATTGTGGAAAACCCCTTTTTAATAGATATTTTTATTTTTGTTAAAAACATGATGCTTTTTGCGATAAGACCCCCCCCCCGGTGACGTCATACCCCTGCCCCCAAAAAAACCCCCCGCCTCGCACCCCCCCCCTTCCCGAGTTGAACCCCCTAGTATAACTACGAATATAATCAAAAATACATAAAATGTTTTTTTTGAATATTTTTTATTTTAACATTACAAATTTTGTTATTTTAAAAACGTTTATATAAATAAAAAAACTTATGTGGGAAGTATTGTTTTTACTAATATAAACATTTCCCCTTCTCCCTTTCCTTTTTGCATAAGGATTAATTTTTTATTTAAATTCGATGAGCAACAAGGCAAATGAGCATTTCACGCAGGGGAAACGAAACGCATCCGAATATTGCTCTCTTCAAATCCTGATCTCCCCAAAATTTCGGAAAACTTGGATGGGGATTGAACAAGGATGCTGATGGGGTCTCGTTCCTGTCTCTTTATTAGCTCACGATTCGTGGCGGCTTTTCCCCTATCTATACAACCCTCTTTGGATTAATGGCGCAGGACGTCCCCCCCTTAAAAAATTATGGAAGGGGAAATAGGAGCGCAAAAGTGTCCAAATTGGGTGGAGAGAGAACCACGTTTTTAAGGAAAAAGAAGGGGAGATGTTACCCCCGTTTGCAATGCGCAAAGCGAATTAGCGAAACCACCAATACATTTCCGTTTTAAACGGCGGGTGGCGGGACGTCCCTGACGCATTACGTTTGCGCATGCAAGCATAGGTTAAAAGCTATTTTCTTTCGCACCCAAAATTTGGAAACGTTTTTCATGGAGAAAAAAGCAATTTCCCTTTTTTAGTAATATATGTTCTAAGGTCACACCGGAGTGACAAGAATCGAAATGATTGGATATGGCCCCACAACTTAAGTCTTTTTTCATAAAAGTAAGGCTAAAATCTATAAAAATAATATGAAAACGGGCCTTAACATCGGCAGAAAATGAAAATAATGTTTTTTTTCTAATGTAAGTTTAAAAGATAAATTGCAAAAAGGAGATTTATTAGACAAAAATAAATAATCTTATCAACTGCTGGTGTAACAGACATGTTGGCGCTTTACAAAGTCGGTCTACTGAACATTTATAATATGACTAAATAACAATAGTCAAAATCTCATCGTGTATATAGAATCATAGCACTTTTTACCCACCAGAACCGAGATCGAAACGTTGTGCAACTTAAATCAAAATTTAGTCGAAGCAAATAATAAAAAAATTATTACAAAAATAAACTTGTATTTATATCTTTTTGTAATCTGAAGTTTTAGATCTGTATAAAATATCATCAATTAAATGCTAGTTCAAAATATAAATTTAGCATGAATAATTATAAGAAAATATTTTGACAGGTTTGAAGTTAACAACTTTTTGACATAAAATGCTTTTTGAAAATATGTTGCAAATTACAAACATTTTTTTTTAAAGCAACTATGTTTTTCTTACATCAATTAATTGGTCTCATTATTCCATGTAAAAAAATATTAAGGTATGATTACCGAAAACTAAATATTTTGCAAGATATTTTACATTTGTGTCAAAAAATTATTAACTTCAACCTTGATAACTCAAAAAGTACTTTAATAGAAAAATGTTTTATTATAGTGTTTTGGAAAGGTTCAAAAATCAGCTACAAGAATATGATTGAAAAATTAATAGTTCCATTTAAGAAATCAAGTTAACCTTTAAAAATGACCCCTAAATTTGACTCCAAGGTCAGGATTGGGTCTTGATCAAGTGTTCCCCTCTGGATCTTACAATTTTTGTATAAAACATTTTTTTCTATTTTGCTTACTTTATGAGATATCTGCGTGTATTGATTAAATGGTCTGGTAACACAACACATATAATATATATATATGTTTTATATTACTTTGTGTATATAATATATGTCTATACTTAAGCATGTTACATGAAAAGTATATGTTAGTTGTAATTTCCCACTCTAGATGTACATTTTTAATATCACATATTACATTGTAGTTATATTGTCATTATATCCAAGATAAAACCCACTGACTTATCAATACATAAATGTGCCATTTGGTATATAATTACAATTAACTACAATGTAATATATGTTATGTTAAATGTTACATCTATGAGTGGGAAATTCCCAATTAACATGAATTTACAAGTAACATACACGTTATATTACCGTTATACTCCATATTATTATACAATGTAACAATTATATATTGGTGTTTTCTGGGTATATATAATAAAAATAATTCCTGGGATTATTTTCTATCAAATAGAAAAATAATTAAAAAAAAAAATAAAAATAAGATTTAGAAAGACAAGGCCAAACCATAACGAGCATATTAAATTAGTTAGAGATGTAAAGTCAACACATAATTTCTTATTTGTTAGTATTTTGACGTGGTCTTTTTGAACCCGTCACAAGGGCCCGGGCACGCCCGGCCGGAAGCGTCTGAGAGCGTATACAAATTTTTTGTTTCGTGCGGGTGAGCACGACCTTTTCGCTAGCTTGCCCGTACTCTTATCGGGATCGAGTGGTAGGCCAGGAAAACGGCCATTGTTTTTAGGAGAAGAGGACCTGGGCAGACGACGGAGGAACGACCTCGAAAGGGGAGGAGCGGAGACTGAGCGACCGGCCCGGTGAGTATTAAGAACAATAAATATACGCGGTACCGAGGGAAAAAGGAAGGGATACTGCAAAAAAATCGTTACAGCTCGTGGGACGAACAGGGGCAGTCCCAAAAAAGGGGGGAAAAGGCGCCTACTCCCTCGACAAGGATGATTCCCCCGAGGGGCCCGCCACCACACATCGAGAGAAACACGGGGATCTAACGGGACTGATCACCCCGAGACGACTCCCTCACAAATAAAGGGTCGTTCGGAACATCATCATACGGCCATACGAGATGTGGACGGGACCCCCCGAGAATGGACCTGCTGAATCGTCGATCCGAGGGCTGAAATTGAATTTTGGGGGGGT
>NW_028189989.1:0-6955 GCF_048542155.1 Nylanderia fulva
AAATATTTGTCGAGAATATTAAAATATTCTTTCAATGTACTAGAAGATGTTTTATAAATGTACACAAAACGTTGAAATGAGACCAATTTAAATATTCTACAGGGTTTGTCCGGAAAGTAATGCGTCGCATTTTTTTAAAAAAGAATTTATTGATCGCATAGGTAAAACAACTTAAAATTGTTCGAAGTATGACCCTTCTGCGTCAATACATTTTTGCCAACGCGATTTCCATGCGTCATAAGATTTCTGGAACTCCTTGACTGGGATGCTGTTCAGGGAGGCCGTCGAAGTAGCTTGTACGTTGTCAACCGACTCGAGCTGTTGTCCTTTGAGCTCCCTTTTCAGCCGAGGAAATAAAAAAAAGTCCGCCGGGGCCAAGTCGGGACTGTAGGGCGGCTGCGGCACCGTTGCCACACCGATCCGGGTCAGGTAGGCCGTAATAACAAAGGCGGTGTGAGCCGGCGCGTTGTCGTGATGGAGTTTCCATGAAGCGCGGATCTCCTTTCGGACGCGGGCGATCCTGTGATTCAGTCTCTGAAGCACTTCCTTGTAAAATTGAGCGTTGACAGTCTGGCCGGGGGGTACGAATTCATGGTGCACTATCCCCTTTGCATCAAAAAAAACAATGAGCATTGACTTCACCCGGGACTTGCTCATGCGAGCCTTCTTCTGGCGCGGCGACGACGTCGTGTGCCATTCCGCACTCTGCCTCTTTGACTCCGGATCGTACTGAAAGACCCATGACTCATCCCCAGTGATAACGTTGTTCAGGAAATTGGGATTATCTGCACAGAGTTGCTTGAGTTCTTCACAAACTTCCACTCGGTGTTGCTTTTGCGCATCGGTCAACACTCTGGGCACAAGTTTTGCGCAAATCTTCCGCATGGCCAAGTCTTCCGATACAATCTCGTGAACAATCGTTTTCGGCAAGTTCAATAATTCCGACATTAAGCGAACATTCATTCGACGGTCTGAATTCAATAATTGGCGCACACGAGTCACATTGTCGTCCGTTCGCGATGTTGACGGGCGTCCTGCGCGGGCCTCGTCGGCGACCTCCTTCCGACCTTCTCTAAACATCTTGTGCCATCTGTTTGACTGCGATTTGGAAAGGCAATCGTCCCCGAAAACTTTCTTGAGCATTTCAAAAGTTTCCAGCGGCGTCTTGTCCAGCTTCACGCAAAACTTTATCGCATAGCGTTGCTCTATCGTTCTCTCCATCACAAGTTCGACGCGACCACTAAGCAGAGGTTCACAGAATAAGCCGTCCTAACCCTCCAAGCGCATGGAAACAATTGAGCGACCTACCGTTGGAAAGCTAAGGGTACCCCCCTTCCTCCCCAACCGGTCCCATCGCTCTGCGATGTATAGTCGCGTCACAAAAAAATGCGACGCATTACTTTCCGGACAAACTCTTTGGAGCGGACGATACGACTTCATTGATAGAAGCTCGTGTCCAACTAGTTGAGATCCTGCGAAAGGGAGGTTTTCAACTACGAAAGTGGGCTTCTAATGCCTCCTCTCTTCTTCAAGGACTTTCGGCTCATCAGCCGGAAGTCACCGATCATTTACTCGTAAAAGAAGATAATCTCAAGGTTCTCGGGCTTTCATGGCTCGCTAAAGAGGATGCGTTCAAATTCGTGATAACTCCGTTGAGATTGGTTACGCACACGAAACGTTCCGTTCTCACGTTCACGGCAAAATTATACGACCCACTAGGATGGGCTGCTCCGGTTGTTGTAACCGCGAAAATCTTGCTACAAGAATTATGGCTTCTCAAATGTGATTGGGACTCCCCTCTTCCAGAGGAGTTGCGCGATCGTTGGGAGAGCTACACCAACGATTTAGAATCATTGAACCGCGTCCGAATACCGCGTTGGACCGGTCGACATTCCAATAACCTCGCGTTCGAAATCCACGGGTTTGCCGACGCTTCAAACCGCGCTTACGCGGCGGTCGTTTATATTCGAGTGCTTCCTTCGCCAACGAAGTTTCAAATCACTCTGCTCGCTGCTAAAACAAAGGTCGCGCCGATCAAAACCGTAAGCATCCCGCGCTTGGAACTGAACGCTATCGTCCTCCTCAGCCGGCTAATCAAGTGGACCTTGACATCATTGAAATTACCTCCGATTCCAATATACGGATGGACGGATTCGACCATCGCTCTCGCGTGGCTCCGTCAACATCCATCAAAATGGAGCACCTACGTGGCTAACCGCGTATCCGAGGTACATACCGGTCTGGATTCCGTTTGTTGGAATCACGTTCCGTCTCGCGATAATCCGGCGGACTGTGCCTCGCGCGGCTTGACCGCCTCCGAGCTCGTGACTCACCCGCTATGGTGGAACGGTCCACGATGGCTTCAGAAACCATCAACTGCGTGGCCGATTCTGAATGTCTCAGCTCCGCTCGACTCTGTCACCGATCAGCAGGTGTCGGTGGAAAGAAGACGGCCTGTGACGCTCCATGTTCAAGAGGCCGAGGGTTGGGAACTCCCATATAGGTTCTCCACTTGGACCAAGCTTGTCCGCGTGACTGCCTATATGAATCGCTTTATTCATCGTGTAAAAGAAAAGAGCGCGTCTCGCTCCCAACAATCCCCCTTTCTGAACGCCGATGAGTTTAGGAGGGCGGAACTCTTCTGGTTGCGCTATCTGCAACAGAGATTCTTCGAACGGGAAACGCGCTCACTAAAGAATAACGGCACCATACCGCATTCGAGCTCGTTGAGCAGATTGAGTCCTTTTCTAGGAGAGGACTCTTTACTCCGTCTTGGCGGGCGGTTGACGAATTCCGCGCTCAGCTATGACGAGCAACATCCTATAATAATTCCGAAACATCACTTATCCGATCTCTTAATTGATCGCGCTCATAAATCCACGCTCCACGGGGGAACACAGCTAGTACTCCGTGTGCTGCGTCAGCGATACTGGATCATTGGAGGCCGCAGCTCAGTAAAGGCGCACATTCGAAAATGTGTAGTCTGCACTCGTCAAGCGGCTAAATTGTCTTCTCAGTTCATGGGCGACCTTCCAGCCGCTCGTGTCACCCCTTCGGCGCCTTTTACTCATTGTGGGGTTGATTACGCCGGCCCACTCCACGTAATTTCATTCGTCGGCAGAGGGCAAAAGGCCAGAAAGGTATATATCGCTCTGTTTGTTTGTCTTGCTACAAGGGCGATTCACCTCGAATTAGTGGAAGATTACTCCACGCCCGGCTTTCTTGCAGCCTATCAGAGGTTCGCTAGCCGAAGAGGTCTGCCGCGTCACATGTATAGCGACAACGGCACAAATTTTCATGGAGCCAACCACGAACTCCATCGACACTTTCAATCCTTATCGAAGGATGCTGAATTGCGAAACGCGCTCGCAGGCGACGGAGTGAACTGGCATTTCATTCCCTCCGCCGCTCCACATTTCGGCGGCCTTTGGGAGGCCGGAGTCAAGAGCCTTAAAACGCATCTGAGGCGCGCTGTTGGTTCCCACACACTTTCGAGGGCTGAACTCGCGACGCTTCTATGTAAAATAGAAGCGTGCCTTAACTCGCGACCAATCGCTCCGCTTAGTGACGACCCGGGTGACTTGTCGGCGCTCACCCCGGGTCACTTTCTGATTGGACGGCCCCTCGTAGCCGTTCCGGAGGAATCGGTACTCGCGATCGACCAGCGTAGGCTCTCGCGATGGCAACTAGTCCGTGCCATGCAGGAAACCGTGTGGCGTGCCTGGTCACAGGATTATTTACATTCGCTTCAACAGCGAAACAAGTGGTGCAAGCAGTCTCCTAACTTCGCAATAGGCGAATTAGTATTAGTTAAAAGTCCCGTGCTCCCTCCGAGCAAATGGGAGCTTGCCCGAGTACAGCAGATCCATCCTGGATCTGATGGACTCGTTCGAGTTGTGACCATACGCACCGCACGGTCCACATTGAAACGACCTATTGCGCAATTATGCCGACTGCCAATACGTGATAACTCTAACGCGTCCGCAACGGATAAAGCCGCTAACTTGTAAGAGTTATGTAATCTTCGAGACGACTTTCTCAGCGCGAGTCGTCTTCACCTGTATGTTTTGTAATCATCTTCCTCGACGATTCGTTCCCGCTTCGTTTAACTTTATTTCGCATTCGTTCGCATACGAGGCGGGCGGTATGTTGAAGATTCGTTCTTCGGATCGAATCCTCGAGGACGATCGAATTTTCTAGAATGTTTTTTGTTAAATTCCTTAGTGTTTACGCCAAGGAAACACGTGAAACCAACGTGTACACTCGCCGCTAATTGGCGTGTGTACATCGCCTGATTTTCCGATGGTCCAATCGAGGACCCCGATCGGCTGCCGCCCTACGCGAGCTCCGAAATTCGCGCAGCCCTCGAGTCAGTCCTCGAGAGAGCGAGCGCCGAGAAACATAAGTCTAGGTACGCGACGAACTTGTAGAAAGTGAATAAACTAAATTAAACCGTTTCAAAACGCGTACAATTATTTGATCACGTTAACCCGGCATCCTACAACGTTAAATCTTATACAGTAACAATTTATGCAATACAGTTCAAAATAATTGAAATATATGGTATATATGTACATATATAAAATATATAATTATATTATAGTATACATATATATTTTATTTAATCATATATGTAAATGTTTGTATAATTGTAATAACTTTTAACGATACATTGCACATTTATTTCAATTGCAACAGAATGAATTTATATTCTTGTATGAATATTGAAAATAAAGAATGGGCCCCTCCATCGCCCATTCTCGTGAGAACGCAACCATATATTTTTCTTCGTCTCTCCGATTTTAACACGACATACATATTTCTGTCTGATAATTTTTTTCTTGATGATAGTTTTTGAAATGTCATGAAGCCTAGGTCAAATTAGAAACTTATTGCACTCGTTTTAATGCAGCGCTTACAGCAGCTTTTATAAAGCGCCAGAGCAGCCGATATTTTATTTTGGCGCTTACGGCAACTTTTATACAGCGCTAGAACAGTTGATGTTTTAATGTAGCGTTTACGGCAGCCTTTATACAGCGCCATTATTTAATCTGTTTTAAGAACAATATTTATGCCCCTTGTGCTTCTTTGGGCCATTTTTTCTTGAACACTTCCATATCATTAGAGTAATACCATTCCGATTTTGTGTCAGCTCTCAACATACACGTGTAGTGACCACGATTCATTTCTTCACCTTCGTGAAATATAGCGCTTATTAGCTTGTACTTTTTTTTATTAATCGTGATATTACTCGTCGGCACGGCGGTCATTCGATTGTTGATAATTTTTTTAGAAGCACCGTTTATAAAAGTATATAAATTGAGCTGTATTACTACGACGGATAAAGTTGATTCGATTACGGTTTTCTTTTTTAACACGGTGCCCTTACATTCGTTATAATTGCCGTTTATTGTTTCCCATTTAGAAAATACTACATTAATCAAACTTTGTAGAGTGACACCTTTTTTCCTTTTTAATGTCGAATGTATAGGTAATATTAACAAACTACTGCTTTCCAGCTTAGTTACATTGTAATTACATTTGACATTCGAGTAACATGTTACGTGCTTTAATTCGAGTTTTAATACATCATTGATGTCGGAATACGTCGACATTAGAGCCGTAAAAAATTCCGAAACAGCTTGTTGTGTTCGTTCTTCGAAGCGTTTTCCGACAGATCTTCTAACCGCTTGAATGTTGCAATATTTACGTTCACCATACGCGCAGATAGCATCAGTCAATGCATTCGATGCTTTATTTTTCAGTATTTGTTGCCTAATACGTACGCAATGAAACGCACATTGTAATATTACATTAGCGTAACACGAAACAGCATCGTTATTGCAAAGGCCATATATTTTCCACGTAACTATACTTTCTGGTTCCTCACAATCATAATTCTGCATATCATCAAGGATATTAGGGATATCCCATCGACGATCGTACATTTTCACAACCTTTTTCTCGGACGGATTAATTTGTGGCAGTTCAGATTTGAATATAGATCTCAGTCGATTATATTCTACAATGGCTCTCGAGTTTGCTTTAACTGATGCTGGATTGAAATTTATCAAATGTAGGCCTTCCAATTTACTTACTCGTGACAAACCTACATAGGCTTGACCATCACTGAATACAGTCGTTCCTAAATCCATCATTGCATTGTTACATGTAATTCCTTCGATTATAAATAATTCGACATTCTTTAATTTGTCTCTCAAAGTTTTCAAGACCATGTCTGACAATTGCGTATATTTTGGTGTAGATTCATGACTAACCGGTAGTTGAAACATTCTATGGATTGTCAAGCCATCGATATTGAATGCTGCGATACCCGTGGGAGCAGATATGGCAGTCGTTTTTTCCAAATTTATTCTGATCCAATGTTTAATCGTTTCAATTAGAAAACTTTTCCCTGTACCACCCTCGCCACTTACGTACAGTCGCAGAATCTGATTCTTATCTTGTAAAACTTGGCATACTCCATCAAAGACTCTTTTCTGGTCTTTGTTCAATTGCGACATCATTTGCGATAAATCAATCGGGTCGTCAATCTTACCAAAATCTTCCAGATCTTTCATCGCGTCGTCAGCTTCTTTCGGATTACAATCCAGTTCATCGTCATCGGATTTGTCTCTGTCTGCTGTTTTCAGATCATTTTCGCGCTTCTCGATTAATTCAGCAACGTTCTCAAAAGCTTTCTGTATTTCTTCGAGCCTTTCGTGATATTTCATTACCTTCGTTAAAACAGACTCTGAATTCTTAAAGGCATCCGTGTAAGTCTCGAATATACCTTTGAGTTCACTCAAATCTCTCCATGGTTTGAACAGAAGAAGCAGCGAGTAGAAGTATTTTTCGGGCTCAGTTTTTATATTAAATCGATAATGGTTAATTAAATAACCCTTTTTTCGTTTTTTTTTTTAAATAAACCCGATGCCGAGTTTGTAACACTTGA